>NW_027499844.1:0-71356 GCF_021521415.1 Bidens hawaiensis | reverse complement strand
ATGATGATAGGAAGAGGGGCCGAGGCGGTTGCAACTATAAGTCCTTCAAAGGTTGTAACCCGCCTAAGTTGACTGGTTTAGGAGACGCAATCGCTACTCTTCAGTGGATAACCGCCATGGATAAGGTTATCCGCATTAGCGAGTGCCGTCCTGACCAAGCTGTCGGTTATGCCACTCAATCTTTTGAAGATGAGGCTATGTATTGGTGGGAGAGTGTGGAGCAGAGGAAGACCCGTGAAGAGATCAAGGCGATGGGTTGGAATGACCAAAAGGACATGGTGATGAAAAGGTTCTGTGCTGATGCTGAGGTTGAGAGGGCCGAGATGAAATTTCTGAATCTAAAGGCGGACAAGATGACACATCGTGAGTACACCACTGAATTCAACCGCATGTCTAGGTTGGTACCTGACATGGTGAACACCGAGGCGAAACGGATCAAGTGCTACGTTAGAGGACTTCCCCAGAAGGTCCGCATGTTGGTTAGGGCCAACAAACCTGTTACCTTTGAGTCTGCGGTCGAGTTGGCGGAGATGGTCTATGATGATCTGGCGGCGGATGATGTGGAAGTGGAAGATGAGGAAAAAGGGAAGGGAACTAAAAGAGCTGGGGATGTCGTGGAGCGTGCAGGGAGAAAGACATAGAAGATGGCAGGAAGGGAAGCATGTAAGGTGTGCGGGAAGATGCACTTGGGGGAATGCAAGGCTGGTCCAAATCAGTGCTACCGATGTGGGAGGAAGGGGCACATCTCCCGTGAATGCACCGAGGACCAGAAGTGTTACAAGTGTGGTAAGTCAGGTCACATAGCTAGGGAGTGTGGAGAAGCCGTGGCAGTGGGGGAAGGAAGAGGAAACGCGTGAAAGGATGGTCTATTAGCTGCTGAGGAGGTTGCAGGAGAATAAGTGGCATGTCACAGTTGTTTTATGTTTAGTAGTTAAAGAGTGTTTTATGTTACAGTTGAACCTATGTTTGTTTAGCAAGCTTGAATGATTTCCTTTTATGTTATGAAGTACTTGTGACTTCTTGTGCTTTTGTATGAACGATCTATGAATTTAACTTGAATGCATGTTGGTTATAATAAATAGTTGTGTGATGGTAAAGCGTCGCCTTAGGAGTTAGCGTTATTATATAAAACAAGGTTCCTCGGGAAGGCGATACGAGACTTGGTACATCGAGGGCTTCATGGACAAGCTACCGTAATAGCTAAAACACATGATCACCGCTCGATGACTACAAGTCAGGAGTAAGAGGGATTACTCAGAAAGCGAAGGCGATTCAATAAAGCGTGTAAATATAAGAAGTTTTCCTTTTATGGGGAATAAGTTAGGTTTCGGGGACGAAACCTCTTTAAGGAGGGAAGACTTGTAACATCCCGAAATTTCCAAGTAATATTAATTATATTACTTAATATTAGAGAGAAAGTTTAGCCGGGTTATTAGGAAATAAATAATAGAATATGAGTTGGTATGGGTCGGGCTAGTGTTGGGTAATGGATGTGGGTTGTGGACTTGGATTAATTAAGATGGGTCAAATGAGAATGGGCCTTAGGTCCATGGGATCTCAGGGATATAAATACCCTAACATCCCAAAATATCTTCATTTACATCTATTTCTTCACACACTCAAAACACACACATTCTAACCGATCAGGATTCGAAGCCGAGACCCGAGATTTTGTTGATAGATCTGAGTTGGTAAGGTAAGAACAAATCCAACAAAGCTAATATTACTGAAAATGGTTAGGATTGGATGGGTTAACCGGACCCGAAACCCAAACTGCCCAAATCGGACCCCTAAAACGTCGATTTTAGGCCGATTTGATGGTTGGGATTTGTAGGCGCCGATCATACGATTCCGTGGGTACCAAAATCGAGTTATTTGGCTAAGAAACGAAGGATTTATGGGCAAACAGATCTGCAGCACGATAACTTCGCCTGCAAGATTAAGTTCGCCTGATGAACTTCGCCTTCAAGCGTAACTTCGCCTTCAAGCGTAACTTCGCCTAAGGATAACTTCGCCTGAAGCCAAGTTCGCCTAAGGTTTAACTTCGCCTGAAGCCAAGTTCGCCTAAGGATAACTTCGCCTGAAGCCAAGTTCGCCTAAGGTTTAACTTCGCCTGAAGCCAAGTTCGCCTAAGGTTTAACTTCGCCTGAAGCCAAGTTCGCCTAAGGTTTAACTTCGCCTGAAGTGAAGTTCGTTTAGAAAATAAATTAAAAGCGATAAGTTAAAGTAAGCTAATACTAGGCCACCAGATTAGGTCAGGCGAGTATTGATACGTGTAACTTGTACAGTTAGCCGAGCTCAGTTAAAGAAGGGATTTACAGCTACCAGAGGAAGAAGCAGAGTTCAGGTGAGTTTCTAGCCCCATTTCCTTGTTATGTTTTCGGGGCTGTGTGCATACTCGATGTGAAGTGTGAATACACTTACCTTAAGTGGTAAGTGTATGCTATAGATGTTATACGAGGTATATATTTTATAATGCTTGTCGGTACGTGAACGATCTTCGGATATTGTACGTATCGCCAAGGATAGTAAATTCCGAGTGGTTGATAGTGTGTACGAATGTTATGATGTGACTGGTTTATTACGTAAATACCGAACTGATATGAAGTGTGATATAGGCAGGTAGAGGTAGAGTGTGTTAAAAATGGCAAGAGTCTAGCAAGGGTGTTAGTGGCATAACGTGAGCGCGTGATAGGGAAAGCCTGTACGTGCCATCGTTATTATGTGTGTATGATTGTTGATGTGACATGCTTATTATGTAAATGATATGAAGTGTGTTGTAGACAAGTAGAGGTAGAACGTGTTAGAAGTGGCAAGAGTCTAGTAAGAGTGTTAGTGGCATAACGATAGTACGTGGTAGGGTAAGCCTATACGTGCCTTCGTTATTAAAGTGGCAAAGTGGCATAACGTTTTACGTTATTAAAGTGGCAAAGTGGCATAACGTTATACGTTATTAAAGTGGCAAAGTGGCATAACGTTTTACGTTATTAAAGTGGCAAAGTGGCATAACGTTATACGTTATTAAGTGGCAAAGTGGCATAACGTTATACGTTATTAAAGTGGCAAAGTGGCAAGGTGGTAGGTGTAAATAAGAGGCTAAGTGGTAAGTTAAGCAGGTTAGATGCGAAAGTGTGAATACACTTACCTTAAGTGGTAAGTGTATAGATGTTATACAAGTAGCTATTATGTAATGCTTGTCGGTACGTGAACGGTCTTCGGATATTGCACGTATCGTCAAGGAGAGTGATTGTCAAGTGGTTGTTAGTGTGTATGTATTCTATGATGCGATTGCTTATTATGTAAATATTGTATTGGTATAAAGAGTGCTGTTGACAAGTAGTGGTAGAGTGTGATAGAAGTGGCAGAGTCTAGTAAGAGTGTTAGTGGCATGACGATAGTACGTGGTAAGGTAAGCCTATACGTGACTTCGTTATTAAGGTGGCATCAAGTGGCATATAGTGGCATAAGTGGCTAAGCTGTAGGGGTAATTAAGAGGCTAAGCTATAGGGGTAATTAAGTGGTTAAACAGTGGCATGTTAGACAGTGGACTATGTGTCTTCGGATACGTATATATTGTATGAAGTGGTTGTATGATAAGTTGCTTGATTAACTAGAACTCACTCAGCGTAGCTGACTTTTAGTATGCACGCAGGTGAGCTGATTATAGAGTTAGCATGAGGATGACACACGGCATGGATTGAACGGCTGGCATCTGAAGAAAGAAGTAAAGATGTTTTAAATATAAAGTTTTGTGTCATGGTATCAAAGAAAAGATTTAATGCTTTGTAACAAATGATTGATGTTTTATATTCCGCGAAAAGTTTTAATAAACTCTGATTTGAAGAACTGTGTTTATGAGTAAATCCGACGCTAAAGTAGGGTGCCCGGGTTCGGGGCCTTACAATTAAAAGAAAATTTATAAAGATGTTTGACGACGAGAAAACGCCAATAATGATAAAACACCAATAATGGTGTCGGGTTTTAAGAAAATAATGATGATTTATTATTATTAAAAAAACAAATATATACTTAATATATATATATATATATATATATATATATATATGAAAACTAGTATGCGAGATTGATTGCCAAGACACGTTAACGTAATGAGGTCGGTTTAATAAAATCATGTTTACTTTATATTAAATATTATTTATAACAATTTATAATATCATTTAAACATTTAAAACAAAGGAAATAAAAATAAAAGATCAAACCGCGTCCAAGGGGGCTCGAACCCGCGCCCCTGGCTGGTTAAAGGATCAAACGCATACACCCTAGCCAACTAGTTACATACAACAGCTCATAATATCCCCAAAAACCCAAGAACCCTAAATCGGAAATCGCCCAAACTATTATGATTTGTTTTAATTAACGATAGGGTTTTTGATTATTGATCAACAACGAACTAGAGTCATATAAAAATTACCAAATATGATTGTGTATTGATGGAGAACGGGGAACTAAGAGCCGACGACCAACAACGAAGCAGTATGGGTACTTGCAGGCTGCTATACTACAATTAACTTGGTGGGGTTGATTCGCGAAGGGAGGAAGGTTATGCAGACGCGTTTAATTGTATTTTTAAACACTCCATATCGTATAACCCTAAATGGGTTTAGACGGGTTTGTTAAACAGGTTAATTCGTATTAACAAGATTATATATATTCCAAATCAATGGTGTCGGTGGAGTTTGCGATATGACTACGCATGATTTGCCAAAAATCAATTCCAAGTATACTAGCTTATTGATCACGAAATAAAATCCGGGTTTGGGTTTGTAAACGGGTTAAGGAGTTGAATATAGTATATAGGTTAAGGGTAGAGTAATATACTATAATAACAAAATTTACATTTTAGTCCCTGAACATTGTAGGTGGAAACATATTTGGGTTAAAGTTTGGTTTTGGGTTAAAATTGTCAAAATGTGTAAGTTATAGTATATAATTAATTAAATAATAATATGATAATAGTTAATTTAGTCGATAAATGCGAAAAAATTTCCCAAACATCGAAATGGGTCGGGTTTATAAATGTTGAAAAGTCCGAGTTGTTACAGATGAAGCCCGGACCTCATTGAAGTCCCCTGCAACTATCCACATACCATCTAAAACACCTATAATACAAAGCGGCGTATACCACAATGCTCTCCGTTCTACTGCGTCATTTGGGGCATAGATATTCATCACATTGATCATAGTGGTAGAGGATTTAATTACCCCAGTCACCACCAGGAACCTACGATTTCCAATGATACCTGTTTTATTGAAAAAAAGACGGGTCCCAAACACATAACAGGCCACCTGATCTCCCAACCGCACCAACCGACTCTAACTCGAAGGTAGACCGACCTCAAAAACGGCTTACCCTGTTACTTTATAACTCTCCCAACTTTGTCTCTCGAACTACAACGAAATGAGCCCCATGACTAGTTTTCAGTCCGCGAATCCAATTCTCTTTTTTGATTTCACCCACCCCTCGACAATTAATGGAGATTATATTTGTTGTATAACCGTGTTCTCACCTTCGCCTAATACAATCTCTCTTAGTTGCTCCATATGGTTAAGACCAACCTCCAATGTCTTTGCCACTTCATCCTCAACCGGATCAATAGATCCCGTTTCTTGACCAACAACCCCCATGAGAATCAGAGGAGAGGGCCTCTGAAGTGGCCCGTGAAATGACTCTGACGGAATTGACCTAAACTTGGAGCCAACTGAACGAGAACGAATCTCTGATTATGTGTCTCCCTCTCATAGTAGTGTCCGGTAATCTTAGAGTTTTTAGGTCTTGGAATATCACTGATAGTTCGTGAAGAAGTATGACCAGATAAGGCATTACAGTCTGGTACTTTACGAAGAGACCCAGAACTTGAAGCAACCCCTTCTAAGCCCAATGAACCATCAGACCCACCAGTTGATGGAAGAGATCCACCTTCCTTTAAAAGACAATATGAGAAATAGGTGTTTGAGTCCTAATAGGTTTAGGGTTGGGTTTTTATAATAAAGTTTTATGTAATTGTTTTTTTTTGTACTGAATAATAATAGTATTCTTTATGTTCATTTGCAGCCTGATTTTCCAACAGGAAATTGATCAAAAGTGGAACGTATGGTTTTATATAGTTGTTTTTTGTGTGCTAAATAATGAGAGTATTCTTTATTCTTTATGTTCGTTTGAAGCCTTATTTTCCATCTGCAAATTGATTAGATCGAAGTGGAACTTACTGATTTCAGTTGAGCAATTGTATCATATCGAATGTATGTTTTATGGATATGTTATTACTAATACGCTGCAATACTGCATCCAGCGGCGGACCTACTAAGGAACCTTAGGGTGCATGGGCACCCAACGGTTTTTGGAAATTTCGTAGAGATGATATAGAAAAAATTTTAGTGAGCCCATAAGAGTTTTAGAGATGAACCCATATTAATAAGTTAAGAGTTGGTCTAGTGGTAAATCAGTATTCCTTTAACTTCCTCTATCCATCCATTCTAAAAGAACCCGGGTTCAAATCTCCCATGTTACATTTTTCTTCCATGTTTTTTTTTTCGTTTTTTTCTTTCTCACTTTTACTAGGGTTTTATCCTTAAGAATACCCCTTTACAGCTTTACTCATTCACCGACCTCTTTTCTTCAAGCCTTCCCCAAAATCTTACCATCTTCCTCTTCTTCCATCCTTTGTCACCATAAATCCAGCGACCACCTCATATCATCTGTTCATCTCCAATAATCCTTCAAAAGTCCTAATTCTATCTCAATCCTTCAACAAATCCCAAAAGGTAAACCTAAAAGGCTTAAACCTTTTGTTTATTTTGTATTTTGTATACTTGAATAGTTGATTCTTAGATTAGAATCGTGTGTTCTATGAATACCATTGTAGAATTTGTGATTTAGATTTATTAAAATTTGATAATTAGGGCTAAGAAGGACTGCATAAAAGAAAGTTATCAACATTCTAGAATTTGTGTGTTTTCTTGTTATATTTTGTTATGATATCGTATTGTATTGTGTTTATAACCTGATCTGACCTGATGGGACCAAAAGTTTTAATAGCCAGTTTTGAGAAATTTGAAAACCGAAAATAGGTGAGCCCATTAACGAAAATTCATGGGTCCGCCACTGGCTGCATCACATCCACGGTATGTTTTTGGATATGTTATCTTTTTATCAAGGTTTATTCAATCGCTAATTTGTCACATATGATTACCGTCACAAATTTGTTGCTAATGGTTTATAATTGGTTTGTAACGGCTATAAACGACTACATAGCATCGGAAATGGTCATAATGTTTAACATCAAGTGTTAACATTAGTAACCTGTTAACCGGTTACTAACCTATTAAAATTTTAATTGAGTTCGGTTAATCAGATTGGAATTGGTTCGAGTTCAAATTTGTATAACCGGTTCTTAACCATTGGTTTCAATTGTCGGTTTCTAGTATACCGGTTAATAACTGGTTTTGATTTGATTCGATTTCAATTTGAGTAACCGGGTATGATTTGCACCTCTAGAACAAGATACACTCTCACTTTGTACCATTGACTATTCAACTTTGTCTAGTAACAATCAAGCACATAAATTTGTTGCAACAGGTTTTATGGCATTTTCTATCGGACAGCACAACTTAACAATATTCACAACTAAGAAACTCTATCACTTAGCCGAATTTGAAACGACATGAACTATACAATTTACGAACCACGAAGAACAAAACCGTATATGGACCACTGTAAATGGTTGAGAATTGTTGCGCTTTATGTAACACGAGTCTAGATAAGTTTATTATCATTCGCTTGCTACATCGATAAAGGAAGCATCATCCTTCTATTTGTTTTGCGGTTTAATTTAACTTGCTTGATTACCTTCATACACAACATAAGTAACCATGCGATGGTTGCTAAGATTAACGTGAGCCTCAAGTGCGTGAAATATAAGGAGACTACTGAGGAAACGACGAATGCTAGAATCACAAGTTCCCATATTACAAACATCATCATATCCATCCTGCATCAACATAAACTATGTTTAACATTAGATATATATGTTATTTTGAACTGCAAATTTCATTAGAAGAAAGCATCCCAACCCCTCCTACTGAGGAGCTAGCAAGGGCTGGAAAAACAAACGACCAAACACATTACATAGTCAAGCACTTTTATTTAGCCCAATTTATATTTAACAACGAAAAGATAACATCACATGCATCAAAATCCTAAGCACCCACCATGACATTGCCTTACCTATTGAAAGTTTTAGTTATTTGACCAAAGAAATATTCAAAATAGTCATAGAATATTTACCTTCAAAACAACGCATTGGTAAATTAAGCCATTCACATATGAACACAGCTTATTAGGCTCTATTAGGCACTTTGGGACTACATGTAAATGTATGAAAAACTGACAGGGCAGGACCATACGATACAAAGGAGCCTAAAGAGGAATTATTACGTTAGGAATATGCTGAATCTAGCTTCTGCTAAAGTGGAGCCGTCCCGCTTAGATCATTCATGATAAGGACTTCGAAAAACACTAAAAAAACATAGTCATTTGTCACGTCATAAAACAACATTCTTTAAAAACACCCAAAACTCACCTAATAAGAAATTTTTAAAACACCAAAAAAACATTGCTACGTCATCACCACCTTTAATACCCAATACCCTACCCGGCACCACCACCGGCAAAAGGGCCCACCTCCATCTCATTTGTTCTAGTTCTTAGCCAAGAACTTTTTTTAAAAATGAGTCTCAAAAATCTAGTCCACAGTAAGTAAAAACTGATGACGTGTAAAAACACCTAAAAATAACCCTCAAAAACACCTGCTTATTGTGTATGCTATTAGGCTATAATGATGCCCAACTATTCTTTCAAGAATACACGGGGATCATTCATGTTTCGGCTAAAGTGGAGCAATTACTTCAGCGTCTAGATTTAATTGGTGCTTAACACTTCTTCCAAGAATATATAGGGAATCATGTTTATGCTAGCTAAAGTGAAGTTGTTCTTCCTTCATCGTTTACGCTTCAAAATGACTAGTTTTGAAAGGAAAATTTCAATGCCTATATTTTCCAATGAGGGTTTCATAGTGAAACTGGATATCTTATCAAATGTTGTGTGACAATTTTTCAACTCTATCAGTTTCGCATTTATCTTCGAATTCGATGAAGAACAAACACGTACCATCGATAAATTCAATTACAAAACGACCTACAATCACATGCATTAGATGATCATAAACAATATGTGCCTGGACGACGAAGAAGAAGAAGAAAATGAAAGTTTAGCGTTATACGAGAAGAACGAGAGGGACGCCCAATGAAGCTTCGATCGAATTTGATATTCACGTAGCTGGTCCGCCAGATCCGACCGTTTAATCTTATTCTGTTTATGCATTGTAATCGAATGCAATCGCATATTAATTAATATCTCGGGTTAATATATCCTCCTCCCTTTCCTCTCGCTAACGGAAATTAAAAAAGTTATGGAAATAATGATGATGATGCAGAATCAGTGACACCCGAGATCCGGTAACCAGTTGAAGCACCGGGGGATGATTGAGACCAACAACGCAGGAGAGGGAGCGGGTGTACGTATATTATTACAAACGTTCCTTTCTCTCTGCGTTTCTCGTTGGTTGCACCCTGATTTGTTAACGTATGGAAATTGTATTGTTTATTTTATACCTTATTCATTAATTTCTTCTAAGGAATTATAATAGTAGGTCTATATTTTTAACTATACTGATCAAACATATTTATTGTTAAATAGATACAAGCCTAGAGTGCACATAAAACCCGGCTCCGGACCGGACCCATGGGTACGAACAAGGTTTTAGTTTCTCCTCGGAACCGGTTCCACCTTTACCCAGTCAAAACCCCGACATGAGCCGGCTAAAACCCTCTAAAAACCGGTTAAAAACCTGATCATACCCGGAGCCGGTTCCTACCAATCTAATTATTGACTTTGTTGACCATACCCGAAACTGATTCATACAAATCCTGGTTTGTCTTCCTCTAGATACAACAAGACTGATGACCCGCCAATCATTATGTGCCTCAATGCTGAAGGAAAATATGGGGCTCTTGTCAATCATTACAGAGATGAATTTATAGAAATTATCATTTTCATTAATAATATATACCAAGCGAAGCCACATTTCGTATATTGAAATACAATATTTTCAAGTTAATTATCGAGCAATGGTCGTATTTGTGGTGTATATGATAGCTCAATGTTATTGTTTTAGTCCAAGTGCCCACTTCTATGTTCTAATGCTCCAAACCCACGACCCCAAACCAATTAAACAAAATCTAAATCTAATTATGCATCATGAATCTAAATAGAAACCGACGTTATGGTTTGTTTAATTACGTAACCTTAGTATTGTTTATAAATTTATTGCAAATGGCTACTTCACGTTTACAAAACTTGTCATTTTAGTACTTTTTTAACCCCGTAGATTTTTGTCCGTTATATCGAAGGTAAACTTGTAATTTCATTTATTTTATTTATTTATCAATTCATTTAATCAAATCCTCTGTTTTGTTAAAGTTTTGTTTAGTTTTTAAACTTTTCAAAACCCTAAAGACTAATGTTGTTAACCAGAAAATGTGTGCAACAGTTTTGCC
Source organism: Bidens hawaiensis (assembly GCF_021521415.1). NCBI lineage: Eukaryota > Viridiplantae > Streptophyta > Magnoliopsida > Asterales > Asteraceae > Bidens > Bidens hawaiensis. Next base: position 60,721 of record NW_027499844.1, on the reverse strand, counting down.
TAAGTCACGTGGACTGTTGTGGATCGTCATTTACGTATCATTGAATTGTATCTAGGTACTGGACTTTCCGTGTTACGTTAATTATTATTGTTATTATGTATTTTTCTATTTTGTTTATGTAATGGGTTAGTTGCTATTTTTGTTAGTTGAAGGGTGTCCTTAGTAACTTGTTTTCCTATTTATTTTAGTACGTATTACGAATGAAATCATATCAGAAGTTTAAAATATTATTTCTTCTCTAACAAGTCTCTTCATCCCTTCATAACCCTATCATTCCGACTAGCATTAACTCGCCAGAACGATTTCCGAATCAGTTTACGAGCTCACTGAGTTGACTCAGTTGATGTCACAGAATTCATCCAGTCAGAAATAGGTAAACTTCTCAAAAACCTCCGAGCTATAACTCTCACTAACAACCGGCTCAGCGGAGCTATCGCAACGTTGATTTCTGAGCTTCAAAACCTCCATACTATAGATCTCAGTCGCAACAAACTGGACCTTTATTTCATAAGAAAATTACCAAAATAGACAAGTTTGACTAAAAATTTACCAAAATAGACATGTCTATTTAGCCTACATCTCTCCAATCATTGGTTTTTTAACCAATAAACAACTGCCACGTCACCGAAGCCGGCTAAGGCGGCTAAGCCTTAGCCTCCACTTTATGGGCACGGAATTTTATAAAAAGTAAACGGGCCACACCTTTAACCAATAAAAATTCGACATGTGTCAAAGGCGGCTAAACTTAGCCTACATCTATGGTTATTTAGCCGGCATCTTTGACTTTTGGCCGGCATCGGGATACGTGTCTATTTAGTTAGCCGGCTCCAAAGATTCCTTCTTAGCCGGCTCCAACTCGGCTTGTAGGCTAAGGCTTCACTTAGCCGTCTTCAATCTTTTCATTCAGCCGTCTAATTTTAGCCGCCAAAATTGAATATTTTACCAACCTTATTAAATATTTAGCCGGCTTCACTTAGCCGTCTTCTTAGCCGGTGTAAATTTAGCCGCCAAAATTGAATATTTTACCAACTTACCAACTCTATTAAATATTTAGCCGGCTTCACTTAGCCGTCTTCTTAGCCGGTGTAAATTTAGCCCCCAAAATTAAATATTTTACCTACTCACTTAATTATTTAGCCGGCTTCGCTTAGCCGCCAATTTTTTCTCTTAGCCGACACGTTTTAGCCATCAGCAATAAATACTTAACTACCCGAATTTAATTTTTCACCAACCATTTTTATAAAACTAACACTGGTCAGGCGGAAGTCGATTATGTTTACATTCCGTTGTTTATAGAACAAGAATGGTTACTCGTTAGAGTTAATATGCAGTCAATGGAAGTAAAGCAGTATTGGTTTCGAGATTTTAGTACTGTAATGTATCGTCACAAAATTCAACCAATGTTAGTCAAACTGAAGGTTTATTTTGGGGCTTTGTTGGTTAACCTTCGTTACCGGAGGAGGTTTGGACGGGAAGAAAAACTCTTTGGGTTTGATAGTTCTGACAAATATATGCAGCCCAACCACACTGGTCAGGCGGAAAATTCGGGGGTATTTGCTTGTATGTTAATGGAACATTTATGTTTTGTAAAAGAGCTTAATTTTGAAGGAGATTTTAAGGAGAAAATGCTTATATATCGGAGGTTTATGGCAGAAAAAATTTACATTTGGCGTTGTCGGCCTACAATCGAGTAGATTGTAATCTTTATTTAGTATGTTTTGTTATTATTATGTTTCTTAATTTTTATTATTAATGAACATTTCCGTGTATTACTTTTTTGTTAGTATCTACATACATAAAAATAATTTTAATAAAAATAAACCAAGTTAATTCATTCATAAAAAAATCGGGTAAGTAAAACCTACAATCTGATCTGAGTAAATGACGACGTTAACAAACATATTTTTTTTAAAATGAGTATCTTATGAGATGGTGAAGATGGTTTTATAAGATGTAGGTGGTTGTTAGTTTTATAAAAATGGTTGGTGAAAAATTAAATTTGGGTAGTTAAGTATTTATTGTTGATGGCAAAAACGTACCGGTTAAGAGAAAAAAAATTGACGGCTAACCGAGCCGGCTAAATAATTAAGTGAGTAGGTAAAATATTTAATTTGGGGGCTAAATTTACACCGGCTAAGAAGACGGCTAAGTGAAGCCGGCTAAATATTTAATAGAGTTGGTAAGTTGGTAAAATATTCAATTTTGGCGGCTAAATTTACACCGGCTAAGAAGACGGCTAAATATTTAATAAGGTTGGTAAAATATTCAATTTTGGCGGCTAAAATTAGACGGCTAAATGAAAAGATTGAAGACGGCTAAGTGAAGCCTTAGCCTACAAGCCAAGTTGGAGCCGGCTAAGAAGGAATCTTTGGAGCCGGCTAACTAAATAGACACGTATCCCGAAGCCGGCTAAGAGTCAAAGATGCCGGCTAAATAACCATAGATGTAGGCTAAGTTTAGCCGCCTTTGACACATGTCGAATTTTTATTGGTTAAAGGTGGGGCCCGTTTACTTTTTATAAAATTCCGTGCCCATAAAGTGGAGGCTAAGGCTTAGCCGCCTTAGCCGGCTTCGGTGACGTGACAGTTGTTTATTGGTTAAAAAACCAATGATTGGAGAGATGTAGGCTAAATAAACATGTCTATTTTGGTAAACTTTTAGTCAAACTTGTCTATTTTGATAATTTCCCTTATTTTATTTATATTGCTTGGGTGCACTAAAGGGGTTATAGTTTAAAAGAAAAGAGAAAATTATAAAATAAAGAAAATTATCAATTTATCACTAACTTAATGAACAAAATATTACAAAAAGGTACTAACATGACAAGTATAGTAAACGTGAAATAACCATTTGTAATAAGATCATAAATAATAAAGTTGTGTAATTGAACAAAGCACATGCACGAAAATAACATTTAACTCATATATCCTTAAAGAAATCTAGGTTTATTAACTATTTGTTTAAAATTGAAAGTAGGACATAAAAGAGATGAAGAGGGCCTGAACATCGGTTGTGTAGCTTTTGCTTTCAAAGGATTTTGGTCCATGAAACTATTAGATCCATGTAATCTTATCTTTTCATTTCAAGGGTCGGCCCGAGGATGTGCAAGCCGGATCCTTGGCTGAGGCCCATTTTCGGGCAACCAAACATTTTTACATATGTATTTAAAAATACAAGCCTTATAAATATGATTGGGTTTTGAATATTTTATAATTATTGGCCCAAAAGTTATGTCTTTATCCATAATCTATTTAATCAGGTTTACGATACTAAGCGCAAACCAAAGTTAAAAACTAAAAAAAAATGAAAAGCGAATAAAAATAAACACACGTTAATCGTTGTTTTAAAAAACTAGCTTATATATTTCGTTACTTGTTAGGGCCTATGAATCTTTCTATTTCGGCTATGCCGAGGTATTTAAATCCTCGAAACCACATGCTCCGTCGATTATATTCAAAGCCTTGATATTTAATTAAACTTTGACTGTATAATATATTTATAAGGGAAAATTCCCAAAATGACCCAAATTATAAGAGAGAAAAAAAATGATCCAAAAAGAAACCAGATTCACAAAATAACTCATAAAATTTATACCGAGCTGACGCATTGGTATTATAACCGACGAGATTTTACAACCAATTAAAACATGACACTTGGAAAGTTTCTGACATTAATTTCCGACGAGATTTTTGAAAATCTTGGGTTTTCGTCCATATTTCTAATTTAAATCATTTTGTAAAAAGCAGTCTCTCTAGACGGTTTTTTATGTTTCTTAGCTGGTCCGTTCAAATTATATTTTTCTTGAGAAAAGAGCTTTTTGAATTTCGTCTTCCAAGATGCATTTTGAACGAATTTCGTCTTCCAAGTTCATATTCTCATGTTTCTTATCCGGTAAGTTTTAAAAGTTTAATATCGTCTCGACCGATAGGATTTTTGGTATTCCGTCTAGACCGACTACGTCTTTAAATATTCCGTCTACTCGGACTATATTTTTAATTAAGTTTCAGATGGACCCCATTTTCTTAAATTAAATTATCAATTAAATCTAATATTATTATAAAACCGTCTGGCAAGACTTCTTTTTGAGAAAAAAATTTAGTGAGAAATATGGATGGTCCCTCAATATTTTCAAAAATATGGTCGGATTTTCAAAAATCTTTACACGTGTCAAAAAACTATTGGTTTAGAAATATGGTCGGATCTTTTCTCAATGTGTCGCCTCAGTCCAAATTTTAAGTGCTATTTTAGGAATATTGAAAGATTTTGGGCTATGTTGTCGTTTCTCTCTCTTAAAAAAAGGTTATTTAGGGAATTTTCCCAGTAGATTAATACAAGTACACTTATCTTAATTTGTTTCTTGTTGTTGACTTTTGCAAAATTGAAGTACAAAGATGCTTTTGCCAAATACATTGTAACTCATGGAATGTGTAAAAAATGCTTTTGTCAAAGGCATTTATTATTCTGATTGATGCAGACAATCTATGTCTGTAACATGCGTTTGTATACATATATAGTCATATAAAATCCAGTTTTATTAGAAGTAAGACACAGGAGAGATGAAGAGGGTTTGTGTGACAGGAGCAGGAGGTTATGTTGGTTCATGGGTTGTAAAGCTTTTGCTTTCCAAAGGATATATAGTCCATGGAACTGTTAGAGATCCATGTAATAATCTCATATTCCTTTGATTTTGTTTATAGCCTTGATTTAGTCAAACTTTGATTTCTGTTTCAAATTCATGTTCTTGTTATTTAATTTCTTTCTACTTTTAATACTTATTAAATATTTGTTAACCGTCTGTCTCGGTTAATTTGATACGAAGGTGATGAGGAAAAGAATGGTCATTTGAAGAAGTTGGAGAATGCTGTAGAGAGACTGCATCTTTTCAAGGCGGATTTGTTGGACTTTGAAAGCCTTTGTGCCGCCATTGCGGGTTGCTCTGGAGTTCTTCATGTTGCCTCTCCTGTTCTTGGTAGACTTGCAACTAATCCCCAGGTATATAAATGTGTCAACTAATTTAATATATGATTCACGCGTTTTTATAATTAACATAAAATCAATCTAAATAAGGAAAAACTGGAAATTTAAATCTGAAAGTCTGCAAACAACATGTGATGGCTTTTCACAAAATCTCACCCGTTACACCTTTTTCGTTCATAAATTAACGCACGTTATTCTAGACAGATCAAAAGTTACGCCCGTTGTAAGTGGCCCTGTTCTAGTTCACTTGATTATATTCGTTTGCTTCAAATATGAGTGTGCCGATTCTTGAGTTAGCTCCTAATTTGCAAGTGGACAAGTCGTTGAGTAACGTATCAAGCGTATAATTTTGGTATGAGTTGCGTCGGGTAGATGATATTGAGCCGAAACAAATATTTTGCCTAAAACCGTAAAATGATTTTTGTATAATTAGTATGTCGTATATAATTATAATAATTGTACTGTTTCAATAAACAGCTAAAACTTTAAGTAAAATATGATACATTTTGGGACACCTTCAACCCCTTAAGCCCATTGGACTTATATCCTTAAAATTATTTTTAATTGTACATGTTTGATGTTTTAAAAGATAAAAGAAATACAAGTCAAAGCAACTCATTAATTTGTTAGTAATTTGGCAGAGCTTTAAAAACTGATGTTTGAGGTTAAACAAAACAGGTGGAACTGTTGGATCCTGCTATATTAGGAACACAAAACGTATTAAACGCGTGCTTGAAGGCCAAAGTTGAAAAGGTTGTGGTTGTCTCTTCTGGATCTGCTGTTATGGAGAATCCTGAGTTGTCCCCAGACACGGAGCGAGATGAAAGCTGCTGGACTGATATAGAATACGCAAAATCAAAGCAGGTATCTCACAACCGTACCTTCAATCATCGTTTTCGTTATCAGCGTTTGTCTTATATATATAATGTGGTTTCCAGAATTGGTATGCTGTATCCAAGACAGAAGCAGAGATTGAAGCTTTTAATTTTGCAAAACGACATGATGTTAAAGTGGTAACGATTTGTCCATCCGTAGTCATCGGGCCAATGTTGCAGTCAACCATTAATGCTACTAGCTTACTACTTTTGAGCTACATTAAAGGTTAGTTATATATAACCAGTGATATCGATGGGCCTGGTTTGGTATGATGCTTGGTAATGTTAATTTTGTACTCGATTATAGAACTATATTACATACTTGTTGGATACCTACTATACCTGTTTATTAATTATTATCTCTAGGTTAAAGTTAAACTAGCCTCAAAAACTAATTTGAAATATTATTATACTTTTTAAGATTATATATATATATATATATATATATATATATATATATATATTTTAATTAGATTTACTTCTTTCATTATATAGAAACATAGATATTACATAAACATAGCAGGTAGGCGGGCAACAAGCTGCGCCGCCACCCCTTTCTGAATTGCAAACCCTAACCTGCTAAAGACATACCCCTGCCCCTTTGGACTCGACACATTGCTATGCACAACCCGTTGGACCCTGGTTAGGAAACGGATAGCTTCCGGTGCCAAGGAGCCAAAGGTATCAAAAGCCAAAGGGACAAAAACATGTTGGTTCTCTTCGCAGGCTTTAGCATGTTTCTCCACCTTCTTCGTTTCAGCCCGTTTCATTACTTGCCCAGCTACAAACCCATTATCCCTCAAACCAGCTAAGGGAGATATCCCTGTGAGGTCAACACAAGCGTGTTTTCCCCCGGCCCAACCAAAGACGAGCAAATCTGCCGGTCGTAGAGTGGATCTCCCTTCCGTGGGGTCTGTAAGGAAGTTTACGGGGGCTTCCTTTTTAACTGATATCCCAGCTCGCCTTAAGATGTCCCAAAGAACGTCCCGCACCCAATCATGTCGGTATTTGAACCCAGGCATCTCCTTGCAATGAACCGCATGCTCTCCGAATTTATCCAGGCAAGCCTTATGGCAGATCGGACATGTTTCGTCTTCTGGGTACATTGGGACCATCAAACGGTACTTAAGAATGGCCCTATACTCGACCGCAGACATGCTTTGGCCCAAGCCATCAATCGGGATAACGGTCAGAAAATCTTGGGCATGAGGACCTTGTAAGCATTCAATAACTGCCTTCTGTCGGGGGGACAATCCAAAAACTTCTCCCAGGCTCTGAGCGATTTTGCCAAAAAGGGCATTCGCCAAAGTTTTTTGAGGCTTTGGTGGGGCGGTATCCATATTACAGAAACCGCCAATGTCAAAGTCTGGGAGAGTGCCATTTAGGCGTTCCAGGGCTTGCACGTAGTCTGAGTCCAGGTCGACATCTCCGCTATTCCTTAAGATGTGATTCTGTAGCTTCCAAGACTGAGCCCTCGACGCTACAAAAGCGTAAACCCCAACATCATGAGCCGAAAGAAGGCCTAAACCCCCTAAGCGTATCGGTAAAGATGCAAGTCGCCACTGAAGATCACCAAAGAACAGGCCTCCACATACAACTATGTCTTCGATGGCTTCTCGATGCCCCTTATCAAAACAGGATACCGCATCATCCATCATATGGGGGTGGCATGTTCGTAACCCAAAAAGCAACTTAACAACCCCCATGCAAGACCTAAGCAGGAGGAGTTCGCTCTGGGGATCCCTAAGGTAAGGTAAGAGTTTCATAAGATCAACCGCACGAGATGCTCTCCGCCTCGCCAACTCCTCAATAAAGTAGGGATCTCGACTAACAGCCCCTCCAAGGAGCTTTACCCCTCTCTCTGGTCTACCAATCCCACTAAGGAAGAGCCCATCTTTGACTTTCACCCCATTACACGCTGGCCAAAAAACCTCGGTTTTCTTAATATTAAGTTGCAGCCCCAATGATGGCCCTTCCGAGCTGATAATGTCTAGAGCTTTAGCGACTTCGTTGGCACCACCAATAATAGTCCCATCATCCAAGTACCAAGCATGAAATGGGAGGTTACAGTCATTTTGTACCCGGAGAACAAGAGGGTGTAATGCTAAGGCAAAGAGGAGGGGCCCAAGGGGGTCTCCCTGCTGAACCCCAGTAGTAGCCCCTATACAGTCATCACCAACGTACAACCTAGCCGGCTGGGCATAAAGGAACTGAACCCATAGATAGATAGACGGGCAATGATGATGAACCTCCCGGAGAAGGGCTGTGCGGTCAACCATATTGAAGGCGTTGGAGAAGTCCACAGTAAGCATAGCTAAAGAACCGTCCGCGTAAAAGGAGTTAAGAAACCGGTTCGCGCTGTGAAGCACCGCCTCTGCCCCATTAGGGGTCCCCACCCCAAACTGAAAGTCCCCTAAATACTGAGTCATTTCCTTCCCAACCATAATTATATAATATATTAATATCTTTGATTTTGTTGTAGCTAAATAGGTTCATGTAATTGGGCGAGTATCATCTAATTAATACCATACCCGTGGAAACCTGTAAATTTTTATATAATCAATCACATACTCGGTTTTATATTCTGATTATTAAAGATTGATATTTGTACATTATCAAAATATTGATTTCGGTTCGCAATTTGCAGAAGAAGGTAGAAAGGGAGGGGACACGATGGAGAACATTAGACGTCCATACACAGACGTTTGTGACTTGTCCGATGCAATTTTACTGTTGTATGAAAATCCAGAATCAGATGGGAGATATGTCTGTTGTGCCTACTCAGTTAGGACAACTGAATTTGTTGCAAAAATGGAGAGCTTGCTTCCTGGGTACAATTATCCCAAAATGTAAGTTAAAAACTAGAGGTGGTAATTTAGACTCCTTAACTGCGCTTTTTATGTTTTATGTATATAAAAAATTGCATCTTTCGTTCTTGATGCTTATTAATCACATGAACCATCCTTTAAATTTAAGGTTGTCGCACAATTTCGTTATTTTTACTGACTCGCGTTAGAATACTAGTTAACATTTTTTAAATGACTATTTCACCCTTGACAATATAGTAACTTTAAAGTATGTTAACTGAAAATCTAACGACATCCAGTTAAACTGATGAAATCCTTGACAAACCTAAACATAATCGATGATTCGTTTAATTAATGAGGATTCAAGATAAAGACGCAATTTTTTATATACCTAAATGGTGAATAGTATAATTTTCATCTAAAAGTGTTCAGCAAAAACAAAACCGGTTAAAAGTTGTCAACAATGTATTTGTACAACATTAAAACTGTCTAAATCATTTGACTAAAGGAATATGGAAATAATTTAAGTAATACTGCTGTTATGGTATGTGCGTCCCCCGCTATTTGTCACCTACTATTATATTCTAGATACATGTTATTAACGGTTCCCGTTGCATGGCATACACCGATATCCATCAACGAATGCTTGTCTTTAAGCCTTAAATCCTAAACTTAAGTAAACTTTAAACCGTAACGTATTTAATTACAGTTTTACGGAGAAAAGTGGTTTACCTCCATTCAACTCGAAAAAGTTGTTGAACTTGGGATGGAATTATAGACCATTGGAAGAGACCATAGTTGATACTGTCAAGAATTATGAAGAAATTGGTTTATTGGAGAAAGGGAAGCCATTTCCATCTACAATAAGGTTTTAATATCATTTTGTATGATTAAAGAAAGATACGATGACTCCATCAAACAAAGTTGTACGTTTGTTTATTTAAGTTTCCAATTTTTTAAATTACGAGCAGCAGAATGCGGGAAAAATTTTCATATGAGTTTAGTTTTTTCGGTAATTGGGTTAATTACTGTCGGAGATAATAAAATAAAATTGCAATATCATAACAAAACAAAGTACATCCCCAACATTTAATAAAATTTAAGTTCATTTGAAATGGAAAAGAATATACATATTATAATTGATTTGCTTTCTCAAAAAAATCGACAATAAACTCTAAATGCACGATTTCAACACATAATAATCAACCTTCAAACCTAATACTGCATTAGAAATTTAGAACTTGAAAAAGGGGACGAATAACTAAGTACTAGCCTTGATTAATCATAGTGGATATTTGGATGAATTCGGAATTGCCAAGTCAAGTGGGACGAAGACTCAATGGTCGAAATTATGTCTGATGATGATTTTGATTCTGGTCGCAAACTAGATGGTCATAGGTTGAACGGACAGAAACTGGAAAAACAAAAGGTGATCGACTAATCCTTTTTTTTATTCAGATTTTATTTAATTGATAGTTGGGTTTAAAATATTAATAATAGGGTCATTGTATTTGTATAATCGAATGATTTGGACTTTCTTATTCACTGTATGGATCGCTGTATTAAAAACTATGATATAGATCGTGTAATATACGGGTGGTTAAATAAATGCAACAAAAGTTAAATTAAATAATATACATAATCATATATCTTATGGATTCATAAGATATAAATATATGATATAAATAAAATTTTATAATTCATTAATATTTAAAAACCTCAATTAATACAACATTTAAAGTTATATTTCTAACTATGTTAGTAAATTTAAAAATGATAATAGTATTAGTTGAAATCCTAGTTGCCTACTATACTTGAATGACATGTGAAAGAAATGATGTTTTAATATTATAGGTACATGTTATATTGCTCATAAACCCAAACCCGACAACAACCGAACCCGCTGATTTCAATCATTTAACTCACCCAACTAAACCCTACGGTTGTACACCCCGCAGACAATCTCTAAACACAAAGTAAAGAGTTCAAACAAGCTAAAATCAATCAAATCTGATTCAATCAATCAAAGCAAGAGGTATATGAGTATAATTAATCAAATCACAGCCACTAAACACAATCTAATTCAATATTAAACCAAACTTTCATTAACAAATCAAGTCATGATGATCAAACAATCCATAAAACTCACTAAAACCTAACAATATTCATCTAACCTAGGTAGAACAAAGAAGTTTAGCCAATCATAATCAATGAACAGTAGATTAAATATATATATAAATGATAAACATGTTCATATAAATCTGATTACAAAAGATTTGAATGATTAAAAAACAAAAGCGAACTCACAAACGTTAAAATAGTCAAAACCGACAACCGAAGGATAAAAGATAGTACCGTAAGCTTGTCCTCCTTGGTTTCTCCTCTAGAGCAGGTGTGGTGGCTAGAAAATATGTTCCAATCGTTCATAGGGTATAAACCCTTTATATATATGTTTAAACATCTCTTTCCTTAAATAAAACAGGTTAAAACAAGCCCACAAGGCCTACTGGAAGACAAAATAAATGGGTAGCTGATTCCTGAGCATTCTTGCCAGCCTTTGGGACACGTGGGATGTCGCATAGCACGGGCATGGATTCCACTCCTGGTCGGGTAACGCGGCCAGGTCATGGGTGCTCATTTCTTCGTTTTTTGACTCATTTATCTTCAAACGCGCATATCGGCTTCATCCGAATTCCGTTTGAGCTGATTCTTTCTTCATTAAACTCGCTTTTTCGCTCTCTTCAACATGAGACCTATCATATACACAAACATTTAATTTCATGCAAGAAAAAGTTATATTCGTTAACGGTTTACGCACAAAACGACACAAAAACGAGATAAAACGCTATGTGTTTTGCAACACATCAATAACGGTGGCGCCATAAATCAACGCGTGTGATAATACATGGCCAGAATTGATGCAATACAAAGTTGTAGCTTGTGCAAAACCTTTTCCTTGCAAATTAATATATAATAAATGGCATTATTAAATATGAACTGATGAATTGGAAGTAAACTATCTTTACTTAATTACATGCGCATTCTTGTAACTTGATTAAAAAGACTTCTATGTTAGTTTTTAAAAGCTATCTTTTCAGTTTAACAAAAATCTCATTTTTAAAAATTAGACTTTAAAAATTATACCTTGTTGAAGTCATTCTCACCATTGTATGTATTTTGCCACACCCCGTATGCAAAAATAGACAACAAGTTGTAAGCGTACACAAGTGATCTTCTAAGCAGTTGAGTATATGCAAATACCTCCTCTAATTAAAGTGCAAAATGTTAGTACTTAGTGAGCTTATAAAAGCGTAAGTGTTCAATTATATAAGTTTATAATCAGTCACCTTGAGCGGCAGTTGAACCGACAACAGTTGAACTGAAATATTTTTTTCATTTTCCATCTTTATTTAGATAAGAGATCCATAACTAACAATCACATTTTTTGTTTCAGCTCTTAATGTGGGTCTGATTCCACATAATATTTAATATTTACTAAAATAATAGTAAGATTTCTCCATTTTGATTACATTTATAAGCAACAAAATTTGATATACCTTTTAGGTGTTGGGCCATATTGTATGAAGTCATGTTTTCTTAAATAATCTAATGGTACTCCTGTTTGTCCAAGATGAATGAGGTTATACTTAGACTGCAACAATGTTTATATCTTAATTTACAGCTCTATTTTGGCCTTGCACACCACTAATACTGACAGTCCATCTATTTTGCACTTGATAGAAACATCGATTTTTCATAACATGTACAAACACTGTGCATAAGGTACAAACATCTCATAAACAGGTACATAAGCTATCTAATCGAACACAACAATTAACGTTTACCTTGTTGAAATCAAGAGCTTCTTTTTCACCGTTGAAAACCATAAGCGATCTCTGTTGTGGAACTTGATTTCCTCCTCGTGGATGAGATATCATATTAAAAACATCATGAATTGGGAGTTGATAATGATATTCTACCAACTATTTTTATACCAAAATGACTCTAAAATTCGAATTATAAAAATAATCATAACATGAATAACCTGAAATTGAGTTAAATAATATAATACCTGGAGTAGGGACACGAATGAAATCAAAAGCGAGGAAGATGATGATTCAAAGGCGCATGCAGAGCTTTAGGGCTTTTAGGGTGATGAGATAATATATATAGAATGAATGCAACGCAATTAAAGCTGCGTTGATGAGACGGAGATGAAACATATGAGGGAATGCTGGGTGGGAGTTGAAAAATTGATAGTGTAATGACATCATAGTTATTGTGCAATCAGTTGTTTCAATTCAATTGTGGTATTCAAGGACAATAGAAAATGATTGATGGTGGAATTGATGCTCGTGAAAACACCAGTTCTGTCGCTTGGGATGCTCCACAATAATCTCATGTTAATTAAAAAATATACATTCAATTTATGAGATTCAATTTGAATGAAGGGCAAAACATAATAACAAATTAAAGACAATACCACATAAACTTTTAGCATCCAAAAGGACCGAATAGTAATTTAATAAAGAGTGAAGCTTCATAATGTTGCACCATAAGCTTTAATAACGTATTGTATTGCCAAATTACTTTTTCTGTCTTATTATGTAATGTTCATTTTGTCCTCACTATAAAATTATGAAATGACTTTAATGCTCATCACTCTTTCTTTATATATAATATAGATAAATATATGATATAAATAAAATTTTATAATTCATTAATATCTAAAAACCTCAATTGATACAACATTTAAAGTTATATTTCTAACTATGTTGGTAAATTTATAAATGATAATAGTATTAGTTGAAATCATAGTTGCCTACTATACTTGAATGACATGTGAAAGAAATGATGTTTTAATAGTATAGGTAGATGTTATATGGACCATTACCTGAATGATTAAATCAACTGGGCGATTAATTAACTATTGGGTTTACTATTAGACCCACACGCTGTGTTGGGATCGTGGTGGGAGTTTGATCGATATTGACTAGATTCGTGATTGTACGGCTTGTAAGGTACCTAAATACGCAATAGCAACCTAAAAGGAAAACTTAAAAGATTTGATCATAACAGGATCAACATGATTTCTAAACAAATCGTGATATAAAACCCAGCCAGATGTTGATAATTAATTTTTATGTCCCTTTTTAATAAATGTAGAAATCGTGTATCATCAGTCTCGATCTGGATGCACTTAATTAGAATGTTTAAAGTTACAATAATCATACAACTCCATACCGATATAATTAAACTATAAAACTTGATGCTAATTCCTTCTTTTAAGTTTTGGAATAAAACATTTGATTACTCTTAAGTTAATTATGACATAGAATATATATTAGCTACACGTACAAGTTAAATCAATCTCATGGCTTTACTTTGTAATACCCAAACAAATGTAGTAGTAGATATCAATGATAACAACTTAAGTTGTGGTCTTCCACCATCTGAGGTTTCATATTGCGGTGGAGCCGATACAGGGGACATATTAGGGGGTGCCAACAATGGGGCTGGATAAGGTATCAAAGAGCAGGAGCTTAGGTTCTGAACATCAATGCTAAGCACACCATCTATGCCATGGCACCGCACCGAGGACACATGTGTACATATATTAGGAGTAACAATTCTAACATTTCCTAAAAACAAACCCCTTCTGCCACTGTTTGAAACCTTAAGCATCAAGTCAGGGTTTGATGTAGGAAGCATGCTATTTGTGGGCAAATGAAGAAAGTGATCAAAGAGCAAAGGGGATGGGATCGAATGGCGGAGCAAGAGATCTTGAACATTGTTTTGAAGTATCATACTTCTGGAGAGTGATCTATCACTTGGCATCAAGAAAGTGATATTGCCTTGGAACAAGTTAGGTGGAACCATGTTTAAAAGCATGACAAAGGTGAAGTAATTCGCTCTTTCCATCTCGTCTATCGCCATGTCAATGTCTCTCTTTTCCGAACTAGGAATGGCAACAACCACTGACAAGATCATCATAAGAGAAAAGGTAAAGATTTTGACATAAGCGGCCATTGGTACATAGGCTAGTTAATCCTCCAATAATTGTGCTGTATACTATTACATTAGTAGCAAGTATAGGTTAAGGTGAATTGGCTTGAACGCATATTCTTGATGCCTTAACTACCATGTATTTTCATGCTTCTTGCATGATAATTAACAAGCTCCTTTAAACTTGCCGTTGCTACATATATATTGGGTTGTATACTACTACATTACTTGCAAGCTGTAGTTGATTAAGGTCATTTGGCTTGAACACACATTCTTGATGCCTTAACTACCATGTATTTTCATGTTTCTTGCATGACAAAAAGCTCCTCTAAACATGCCTAGAAATAAGCCTACTTATGCTAGCCCCACTATATTTTCAATATTTTGAGTTTTCGGCTTGGTGAATAGAGATGTTAGTTAAACTGAAAAATGTATATGTGGTCTTTTATCTTCAAGTGTCTTCGTTCTTCTTGAAAAATGCTCATCAGCTCCCATTCAGTTTTGTTAAAACTTGAAAAAAAGACTACATAATACCACTAAATATTGGAATGCTCTTCACTACATGTATAAATATAGATTAATGCAGTAGACATTTGAAGCTAGTATAAAAACTAGCCACTGTGTGTGTATATAGAACTAATGAATAATGGGGTGGCTTGCACGCTGTTTAAATATGAACGTGCTGCTTAACATGTTAAATTACGGCTATTAAGAATCACAACTCCAATGGTTAAGACAACTAAAGGTGGAACAATGAATATGAAGTTCTTGAAATCGATGACATGAAATGCTGATATACCAAATATGAAGAAACACCGATCCGATTTTCCCAGACGGACAAATCAAGAGCTGGGATGACTTTGTAGCCAAATTTTCCCAGCACTTCAGTCAGCAGAGAAAACACACTCGTGATCCGTTCGAAATATTAGATGTGGTTAGGCGGAATAATGAGTCTATTGAGGACTTCATTTCCCGTTTTAACAATGAGAGTCTTAACATCGATGGTGTGAGTGAAGACATGTTGCGGGAAGCCTTCCGCAAAAATGTAAAGAGTAATGAGTTGATTTGGATCCTGATTGGAAGGGATAGAATTCCCACGTCTTGGAATGACATTATATCCACGGCGAAGCTGTTCTCAAGGACTCAAAAGACTTTGGCAACCAATAGTCAAAAGCAGAATATAAAGGTCGAATTCCAGACTCCACAGCCGAACAAACAGGCAAAAGGGACGATTTGGTCAAGGCTCCAACCCTCTACAAATTCTTCAAAACAATTTGATGCCAGATCTTTGATTGGCAATAAAAACAAGGCAAATTCTTCAGCGCGGGTCAACAATAACTGGACCCTATTGTCAAAGACTCCTGCTGAAATCCTCACCACAGAAAACATGAACTTCAGAAAGCCACAGCCACTCACAAGGAGATCGTTCCTTGATGCTAAGAAACACTGTTCGTTTCATGACGACATAGGTCATAATACGAATGAGTGTATAGCTTTGAAAAATGAAATTGAGGCGGCTGTGAAATCAGGGAAACTTGGACATTTGGTCAAAGGTGGAAGATCAGGGACTAGTAAAGCTCCCGTATGAGATAACCAGGGCTCGCCCAAGAAACAAGTTAAAGACTTGAACGTCCATATGATCCAAGGTGGATACAAAGTGGGAGGAAAGAGAAGAGAATTCGATGATGAAGAATGGAAAAAATGAGCCGGTAATCTTCCCGCAGATCAGAGGAGGACCTTGCAACAAGAATCCTCTGATAATCACTGCCCTCGTGGGCCACTATCGTTCTCATTACGTATTTTTGATACGGGCAACACATCTGACATAATGTACGAATAGTGCTTTGAGCAATTGGATGAGGATGACAAGGTGAGATTGAAACCGATTCATGCACCTGTGTCGGTGTTCGGAGTGAAGTGATGCACCCGCGGGGGGTTATATCTTTCCCGGTTACTCTTAGTGACGGGATCCATTCAAGAACTAAGGATGTCGAATTTTTGGTTCTACCAGTAACATCGAAGCATGACATCATCCTGGGTCGTGAAGCGATCGACGACTTTAATGCCCATCCTTCTACAGGACACGGCGCGGTGGGAGTTCCGACTCGCACCGGTGTGGCTGTCATCTACATTAATCGCCACTGATTCACGACAGAAAGTTCGAACCCAGCAAGGTCCCAGAGCAAGTTCGACGGACCGAGCCTGAAAAATGGGTATTAAATAAAAAATTCCCAGATCAAACTGTAACAATTGGACCCGCTATCTCCGAGATAGTAAGGACCCTTTTAAAGCAGTTATTGACAAAGATCATTAATATCTTCGCATGGAAGCCCGCGGACATGACTAGTGTCCCGCGGAGGATTGCAGAGCATAAGTTGCGAGTAAACCCGACGTTTACTCCAATAGTGCAGAATAAGCGTAAGATGGGTCCGGAACAAACCAAAGCAATGAATGAACAAGTTCATGACCTCTTACATGCTGGAATCATCCGCCCAATCCAATACCAGACTTGGGTCGCCAATCCAGTCATTGTCCCCAAAAGCAATGAGACATGGCGAATGTGCATAGACTTCAAAGATTTGAACAAGGCGTGTCCCAAAGACTGTTATCCATCGCCGGAAATCGATCTTAAAGTTGATGCTGTAGCCCCATTCAAGTTTAAATGTTTTCTCGATTCCTACAAAGGCTACCATCAGATCCGCATGGCGGTGGGCGATGAAGATAAGAGAGCGTTTCGCACAGAACAAGGCACATTCTGCTATAAGATGATGCCCTTTGGCTTAAAAAACGCGGGTGCTACATATCAACGATTGATGGACGAGGAATTTAAGGAACAAATCGGTCGAAACTTGGAGGTGTATATGGATGATCTGGTGATAAAACGCATTGAGGAGGATCAAATGCTTCGAGATACAGAGGAAACGTTTGAGACCCTCAGATAGATTAACATGAAATTGAATCCAGCCAAGTGCTCCTTCGGGATGGAAGAGGGAAAAATTTTGGGCGTCATTGTAACAGGTGCGGGCTTCAAAGCCAACCCAGACAAGGTTCAGGAAGTGGCACGCATTCCTTCACCTTCCTCCCTCAAGGAAGTACAGACACTTAATGGAAGGCTGGTGGCATTGAACAGATTTTTAGCTAACCATGCAGCTAAGTCGTATCCATTTGTCTCGACTCTAAGAAACTGTCTCAAAAAAGCACACTTTAAATGGACCACGGAAGCTGAACAAGCATTCCTGGAGGTCAAAAAGTTCTTAATGGAGTTGCCTACTCTAACAGCACCACAGGCGGGGGAGCCTCTGACGCTATAGTTGTCATCATCTGATATCGCCATTGGGGCCGTACTACTGACAGACAGAAAGAATGTTCAAACCCCAATTTATTATGTCAGTGGGACGTTGACTGGACCGGAAACCAGATATTCAATGCTCGAAAAACTGGTTCTGGCACTAGTCTATGCTGCCAGGTGCCTCCGTAGATAATTCAGGGTCATCCTATAAATGTGCTGACAGGGTATAAACTCAAAAATGTATTAAGCAAGCCAAAATTGTCTGGGAGATTGGTGAAATGGTCCATCGAACTGGGGGAACATGCAATTAAATACAAACCCAGAACATCAATCAAATGGCAAGTACTGGCGGACTTTGTCACTGAAGTTCTGCAACACAAAGAAAAATAATGCTTGGTTGAGCAGCAACCCCAAGTACCTCCGGAACAAGGACAAGTTTGGTCATTGTTCACTGATGGAGCTTCCAGCAATGAGGGATCTGGTGTAGGCCTTAAGCTAGTCAATCCCGAAGGTCATTAGTTTACTTACGCTATCAAGTTAGACTTTAAAAATACTAACAATAAGGCGGAGTATGAAGCCTTTCTGGCCGGCTTACGAATAGCCAAGAAACTTGGGGTGAAGCACTTAGAAGCGCGGGTGGATTCTATGTTGATCGCGGGAAAAATTAATGGAACTTATGAAGCAAAAAACGATGTAATGGCTTCATACTTGTCACAAGCTAAGGACTTGATCCTCCAATTCTCTTCATGCAACGTAATTCATATCAATAGAAGCGAGAACAAGTCAGCGGATGCCCTTTGCAAGTTAGCTTCAACAAACTTTGAGCACTTGGCAAAGGACATTCATGTTGAAGTCCTAGATCGCCCGTCCGTCCCGCAGAATCAAGTCCTAGTAATTCAGACAATAGTAGAATCTTGGATGATGCCAATCATGGCCTACTTGTCATCAGGAATTCTACCATAAGAGAAGGCCGCAGCTCGAAAGATAAGACACAAGGCCTTGAACTACCAAATGCAAGAAGGCATCTTGTACAGACGATCCTTCCTCGGCCCACTTCTGAGATGCATGGACGCCGAGGATGCGAATGACTTGATTAGGGAAGTTCATGAAGGCATTTGTGGTCTTCACGCGGGCCCGAGAATGGTCGTAGCAAAACTCATGAACGTTGGATACTACTGGCCAGGAATGCATATGGACGTCGTATAAGAGATCAGGAAATGCGACTCTTGTCAACGTCATGCTCCCAATACGTTGCGTCCAAAGAATGAACTTGTACCAGTAACCTCCGCTTGGCCGTTCCAAAAATAAGTTGTTGACATTATGGGACCTTTCCCAGAAGCCCCAGGATGGGTTAAATTTTTAATTGTGGCCATTGATTACTTCAGCAAGTCGGTAGAAGCCAAACCGGTCGCATCCATTACGGCATCAAGTGTCAAGAAATTCCTGTGGGAATTTATAATTTGTTGATTTGGTCTTCTGCTAGAGCTTGTGAGCGACAATGGGACCCAGTTTGCAGATAACAAGTTACAGGAGTGGCTAAAAGAGCTTCATGTCACCCAGATTTTCACATCTGTGGCTCATCCGCAAGCCAACGATCAGGTTTAACGAACCAACCGAACTATCAAAGAAGGGATTAAAGCAAGGCTAGGCACTAAACGAACAGGCTGGGTCGATGAATTGCCTCATGTACTTTGGGCCTTTTGCACACAAAAAGAATTCAAGCAATTCGAAAACACCGTTCGGTTTAACTTATGGCACTAAAGCCATGATCCCGGCCGAAATTGGGGTTCCATCCGCACGAACTTTGATGATCAATGATAACGACAAAGAATTGCGGATGAAACTAGACCTCCTCGAAGAAAGGAGAGAGTTAGCGGTGATCCGCGAGCATAACTACAAACGTCAAGTGCAAAAATACTATGACTCGCGGGTCCAGAAGTGTACTTTTGACGCGGGAGACTTCGTCTTCCGCAACAATGAGGCATCTGGCCAAGAGCCTCCGGGAAAATTGGCCCTAACTTGGGAAGGTGTGTTTAGATGATTACTATTTTGGAAAGAACTAAAATTTCATGGAGAAATATAGAACATTACAATGGTCCTTTGTCCTTGCTTGATGTATGTAAATTTACAAACACTTCAACAAACATTGCTTGTATGTTTTGATATAAAGTTTTTTGGTCTTAAATATTCTCATCTATCACCTTTTGATTTATGTCGGTCCAAACTAATGAACGTTCGGTGACGGTCCCACCTTTTATCATTTTTGTTAGGCCCATTTTGTATTTAGTCTTTGTATTTGTTAGTGCTTGAACAATTATATGCGTTAGCTAGTCGGTTTATATTTCTTTGTATGTTTGGGCCTTAGGCCATGTTTGTTGGAGCCCATTGGGCTGTTAATAATACAATCATAGTGTCTGAGCACACACACTATAAATATTGTGTGTATCTCATGCACAAGAAACCTTTTTTTCAAACTTCTAATCTTATTCAGATTACAAACTCTCTCTACTCCCCCTTCTCTCTTCCCTCACGGAAATAATACTAACCAAACAAGATCCGAGATCTCGTTATCACTAGTGATTTCCGCTAGCTAGTGTAGAGGTTGTTCCAAGTAGACAAGTTTTTGTGTTGTTAGATCCGAACAAGGGACCTACAATTGGTATCAGAGCTTTCGGGTTCTACTAGTTGTAGATCTTGGGTCACAACCTTGGATTTTGGTCTTGTTTGTGTTGAAGATGGATTTTCAAGAGTTTTTGTGGGTTATGGGTTCTTCAAAAGCCACAAAAAGTGTTCAAAAGTTTAAATCTTCATGTGTTCAAACTCTGGGTTAAGTTTTATGTGTTAAAATTGCAAAGATTCAAGTGTTTAAGGGATTCAATCTTCAAGTTTTGGTGTTTGAAAAGTGTAAAAATATGGATATTTCTTAGATCCATAAAGGGTCAAGTTGATTAAGATGATAAACTAAAAGGAAATCTTGAAAAATGTGACAGAAAGTAAAATCTGTACTTTCTCTAAGTACAACCCAATCGAATCGAATCACCTAATCAAATCGAGTTTGATTAGCAATCTAATCGAGTTCAAAACTGATCGAATCGAATCAAGTTTGCATAAACCTAATCGACTCCCAAAGTGATCTAATCGAATTACAGAAGTAATCGAATCGAGTACAGACTCAATTCTAATCGAATCACAACATAATTGAATCGAATCACCATTCGATTAGATTAGACCATTCGATTAGACTGGAATCTCATTCGATTAGATACATCCATTTGATTAGGTTAGTGTGTCATTCGATTACTTTATACTTATCTATTTTCACAGAAGCTGCTTAAGCATTCGATTACTTTGCATTAGATTACATTGTATTAGATTACTTTGTAGTTGTGTTTTCAACAGAATTCGTTTGTGTTTGTGTTTGATCTTGAGTCTGCTAAGCAATGGCCAGTGCAATTGAAGATGTTAGAAATGAAGCTGTAAGAAGTTACTTGATCTTTGAGAACGAGTCCGTAACTACAAACAAGCCTCCAAAGCTAATGAATTGGGACAATGGCTTGAAGAGTTTAAATGGTGTTTTACGAACTACATTAAAATTCTTGATTATAATCTTCTTAGAACCCTTAAGCAAGGTCCACAGATTCCCATGACTACTACTGCTAATGGTCAAGTTCCTAAGCCCGTGACTTCTTATGATGATACTGGCAGAAAATTGTTTAGTGAAGACCACAGAGCTTTTGGTGTTCTTAGTGTCTGCCTGTCACGTGAAATTGCTTAAACTCTGAGAGATTATACACTGCCAAGGGTCTTTGGAATGCGTTGGTCAGCAAGTTTGAGGGAAATACCAAAATGAAGAATAGCAGAAAAGGAATGTTGAAGGGTGAGTTCAACAAGCTGAATCATGTGCAAAGAGATTCGGTCACTAGCCTCATTCATAGATTTGAAATGTTGATTACTAAGATCAAGAGTGCTGGAGTTGACTATGACCAGATCGAAAACAATGCAAGTTGCTTAACTCCCTTCCATATACCTGGAACAGCAGTGTAATCACAATCAAGAGAACATCTAACCTTCAGATTACCACCCTTGCTGACTTAACATCCGTTATCAAGTCATTTGAGATGGATAACAAACCGAGGATGGGTAATCATATCAGTTCACTCAATCAACTTGGGATATCTACTGGATCAGGAATAAGCATAACATTTCTGAGCCAAGCACACCCTATTGTTCACATTTCTTATTCTGCCTTCAAGACAACTGCTACACCTCAAGCACCATCAAGTTCAAGCTTCTTTCAAGATACCGTTAACAAAGCCATTTCACAATCCTTAAAAGCCCATGGGATCAAAAAACCCACAAACAGTTTACCTCATTCTGCTCCTCAAACCATTTCAGCTGATGAATCTAATGTGGCACTGTTCCATGACTTTATGGCAAGCCATGAGGAGTTGTTACAAGGAAAGTTGCTTCCTCCTTCTTTTGAGTAAGGAGACCTTCCCGATATCAACAAGAAGGATCTCATGAAAATGGACATCAAGTACCAGATGCCCATGGCTGTTCACTGAGCATAAAATTTCATGAAGAAGTATGGAAAGAATAGTTTTAGAGATTCTGATAGGAAGAGCATTGGGTTTGAGAAAGAGAAACTGCATTGCTACAACTGCAATGAATCGGGTCACTTTGCAAAGAAATTACTAGAAAATACACCTTTAATGACGTGCAATGCGCGTCATTAAAGGGGTAGATGACACGTAGACGCGCGTCAAGGAAGGCCACGTCATAAAAAGAAGATGACACGTATTTGCTTGTCATTTGTTTATGACATGCGTGTCATGGCTTTAAGTGTTTTAAAAAGAATATTTTTTTAATAGAATTACTATTTTCACATTAAATGGCAATTAACGTCTCATAAACAAATAATATACATGTATAGAAAAAAATCCATTTCATACAATATTCTATAAAATACAAATTACAAACATTTCAAAGTTAACATTTCATTAATGCCAATACAAAATTTCACCGAAAATTGAAGTTTGCCACAAAAGTCGACCATTCTTCATGATTTTCTTCACGATTTTCATCTATATCAGCATCTATGTACTCATCTTTCCTTCTCCTAACCTGAGAAAATTTTGGATCAGTGAAAATAATTAGAACTAGAAATAAATAAAAGCCTAACTACTTGATTTTAATTTTTAAGCCTCAATCCCACAAGATGATATTCCGACTCTTGTCAGATTTTCTCAAAAAATTTTGGGTTGAAAGTTGAAACTCAACATGTTTGACCTCTAAAGTCAAAGTACCACTTTTTTCACATACAGTACAATAAGAGCTTTGTAAAATACATAATTCTATTTTGTGGACTTTTGAGGTCAAACCTACAAGATTTGTTTCTAAGCTTACTTACACTCAAAGCATGATTATATTCATTTCTAGTGATGCAACCAATTTAAAGAGCCCTTCAATCTTTAAAGTGAAAACTAGTCAAGCGGTAAGATAAGAGTGTCTCTAACCTGTAGAAGCAACCTTAATTTTAAGGGCCAACTTGACTTTTGCATCAAATAACTCTATAGTTTTGACAAATCATCCTTCAGAAATCCCATGGATGTTGATGCAAGAGTTCATGAACCATAAAAATAAATAAAATGTATTAAAAAAAATATCTTTCAAATTAATAATGAAATATCTAAATTTTGGATATCTAAAATATCAAAGGTTCTTTTTAAATGCATGCAAGATTTAGAATATACAATTGCAAATGTCACCAGGCACCATGGCAGATATGACACCGGGAACAATATTTTTAACCTTTGATCGATACCCTGCATTCAAAAGAAAGTGTCTAAGCTACCCTCCAAGAATGAAAAAATATGGGCAAATATGTTCTACAAATATATTAAATAGACATACCATCTTTCTTAAATCTACCAAGACCAAATGCTTATCAGTTAACAATATTTATTAAAGTCGATACAAAATATCACCGGAAAATAAAATAATGGTTGCCACAAAATTCGATCACTCTTTGCAAATTCCATAAATGTCAACATCCGTGTATTTATCTTTCGTTACCATTAATGGTGATTTTGCAAGAAACAAAGCGGACAATTTTCTGTGACCAATTATTTTCTCTGCTGAGTCTATCATTTGAGATCATTTTTTAAAGCCAAAATTTTTTGATACGAAACCAACACCCCCGGTTCATTCCTCTAGTGGCTACAAAAGTTCAACAAAACAAATTTATAAAAAGATAAGTTAATACCTGATTCAATACATAGTACACATCGAAAAGACCACGGTAATTGGTTGCGAGCCCATAGATTTCTTCCTAAATATTATTAATGAATCGATTACACTGATATGCAATATTCAATAACCTCATCTTCAATACTTATTAACTCAATTATGAAATAATAATTACCTTAAAAAGGATGTCATCATATATGGCATTAGCATAAATGAGATGCACTTGAGTCTTGTCTTTTGGGTTTTTTAGTATAGCTCTAGCAACGAATAGAAATCACAAAAATAACATAAAATAATTGATGTGCTATATAAAATTCACAAATAAATAAATATCTGAAACATTTGAGTGATTCTCGAGCCCGGCAAGCATTCCAAAAGCTCTCACCTGCCTGCCCAATAATATATTGGCAAACCTATCCCTAATGGTGTCTAGGACTAAAACTTGACACAAAAAAAATAAACAATTCTAATCAGTTAGCATTATATTTAAGTAACAGATCACAAATTCATTTAACTAGAAACATCCGCAGACAAAAATTCAAACAAAAACGTGCATGAAACGAGTTGAAACGAGAAACATTGAACAAAAGCTACCGTCGGTGACGATGGCACTAGTTTGGAGAGGAAGTTTTAATTCTTCAGCAGCAAACTCCGAATTCTTCTTGATCGCTAAACCTACAAATTAAGCGATTATTCAAACACAAAAGTACAAAATATATTGAAACCCAATTATTGTATTAAAATAAGTATTTGCTCAAACCTATTTATCGTATGATTTCTTTAGAACTTAATCAAACTAAGGCTTTCATTTCAAAATTAAAGTTTTGATAAGTATTTTCTCAAATCAGATTGTTGTTCAAATATGCGTGAACACAAGGCTTCCATTTCAATGGTTTGTGTAGTTCAATCGTAATGACCTAAACATGAAAAAATTCAAAGAGAAGATAAATAAGATTCAGACGGTTAATCACAAAGCTGAGATCGATTTAATAACGTAGATCGGCAAGCGTGAGAGGCGATGAGATCAATTTAGGGATTTAGAGTTTTGTTCGTGTTTTAGGCATTTCAGAGGCGTAATTGAAGGAATCAGAGCTTGTTTTGCCTGCTACGAACTCGTACTTAAAGGAATCAGAGCATCAAAATCTTAATCGAAGGAATTAGAGCTTTAATTCGTAATCGCTTAGATCTCCATGGTTGTTTCTTCACTCCGATCAGATCTCTAGAGTTCTTCGCTGAACTTGTAGTCGTGTGCTCGTATTGTATCCCGTGTTTATACTTCAGGCGCGCTCGTAAATTATAAAGTGACATTTAGGGATGACACCCAAATAATCAAAGTGTCTCCCTTGTCTTTTATTTTAGTTATTATGACACAAAACTATGACACACGAAATATGTTTGTCATTGTTTCTTTAAATTTTTAGAAAGATGACTATTTTGTTGGGTTTTAACAAGATTATCAAAGTGATAAAATCCCTATTTTACCAAAAACGCAGCGGATATAAAAGTTTTAAATCTTGTTAATATGATATGTTTAAAACCAATTTTAAACATGCAAAATCCAAACCCGGATCCAAATACGAATTACACACTATCAAATACATGCATGTCGCTATAAGTCCATGCATGTTACTACTACCTTTCAATATGACAAAACCGGGTGAAAGAGATGATGATTGAAAGGTAAGAACTTGAATATGGAAGCTCCTCAAGCTAGCATATCCCAAGCTTCAACAACATACCACTTCTAGCTAGGATTTGCACTTGAAATTTTCTTCTTCTTTTCTTATGTTGGATGAAAATACCCAAGAGAGGAAGAGAGAAAAGTTTACTTGGAAATTATGTGTGTTATGAAAGAATGAAAGAGAAAGACTTGGTTTTATTTAAAGGCATCTTTCTCTCCACCAATAATAACCATTGCATGTCTCCACTCACCTTGCATGTCTCCACTTAAACATATAATAATATTACATTTGAAAGAGTTATTATCTTTTTCTTTTATAAAACTTTAAACATATATATATATCCATACATATATACTTTTATAAGTTTATAACTTATAACTTATAAAACCTATTATATGTTAAGAGACATGCTTGGTTATTATTATTCACATATTGTTATTTAACAAACTTAAATAACACTATGTAATGTTCTTTCATAAAACATAAATCATCCATATAATTTGTTTATTACACAAGTACATTTTATTTAGAAACCCCTTTCCAAATAACTCAAGTGTTAATATTCATTTGTTATGATCACATCATATATGAACGAATATTATCGGTGTTTGTCTAGCTTGTTATTGGGTATGACCCGACTTGGATCATAACGTACTAGCCACATCAATTTAATATGTCTCTTGGGCAGACCGAGTCCAACAATCTCCCACTTGCACAAGATACATAGAAGATTGATGCAAGTAGCAAATACCGCCTAACTACAGTTTACTACCCCTAATACGTATGACGAAGTGCCATTCAATAACATCATCCCTTTCAAGTCCCATACTTGAAAATGATGGAGGTGAAACTATCATTTATCCTTTTGCCACAAATGTCATGTTAAATCCAGAGACACAGAGTGATCATTCTCTGTTGATTTAACTTGTCAGGCCTTATACATTTAACTCTCAACGAATAAGAGGGACAAATCCCATATTGACTACATACGTCTCTCACTATCACCTTGTACTATACTTGAGCTTAGCCTAATGTACTGACATATTTCAGAGCAGTGAAGAACTAAGTCAAAGCATAATAGTCGATGAATATCAAGACCCAATATGTATCTAAAGTCGGAGGATACTATGAAGTTCGCCTTTACTCAAATTTACTTATGATCACAAATCCCAAGGATTCCATGCAGTAAAATTGAGAGCGGGTCAGTCCAATATTTATCCCATAAATATCTATGAACCTTGGCAGCAACCCTTTGCTATATTCATACCTCATGAATATCTACCAATCCAAGTTCATAATAGTCTTACTTTCACATTTGTTCCCACAAATATGAACGACTACGGACGTTTAGAATAATTCAAATTATTCACGGATTTAAACATACTAAAATGGAACATAACTCAAGAACATGACCATAACCAAAACCATATGATTGAGTTAAATTAAAATTGTTCCAATATCCAAATACAAATTTTGATCAAATCCAATCACTAGAATATCGAAGTCCTAAGGCGCAAGTATGACTCTCATGCTTCGGCCTTTCAAGGAGTTTCGTGAGTGGGTCCGCAATGTTTTGATCAGTGTGAACTTTGCGAATACATATCTTTCCCTTTTCAACTTCATCCCTTATGTAGTTGAATCTCCGCTCAATGTGCCTAGTCTTTTGATGTGCGCGGGGTTCCTTGATTTGAGCAATCGCACCCTCGTTGTCACAAAAGATCTCTAGAGGGTCCTGAATGGTACGAACCACTCCTAGATCGGCAATGAACTTTCTAATCCATGCAGCTTCTTGAGCTGCCAGGGAGGCGCCGATGTATTCAGATTCAGTGGTGGATAAAGCTACCACGTCTTGTTTTGCACTCTTCCATGAGACAGCACCACCATTGAGAACGAAAACGTATCCAGATTGTGATCGAGAATCATCTCAATCAGTTTGGAAACTCGCATCAGTGTAACCCTTTACAACGAGTTCCTCCTCACCAAAGCCATATATTAGAAACATATCCTTAGTCTTTCTAAGGTATTTCAATATGCTCTTAACATCCATCCAATGGCTAGTTCCCGGATTTTGTTGGTATCGACTTGTCATGCACAAGGCGCATGACACATCCGGTCTAGTGCAAATCATGGCATACATGATGGATCCTATAGCAGACGCATATGGGATACCACTCATTTTGTCTTGCTCATCCTTTGAGCTTGGACATTGAGAAGCACTCAACATCGTTCCTCTTTGAATAGGTACCAAACCTTTCTTAGAGTTTTTCATCTTGAACCTTTTCAACATCTTATCAATGTATGCACTTTGATTCAAACCTATCAACCGCCTTGATCTATCCCTATAGATTCAAATTCCCAGAATATAGGCGGCTTCACCAAGATCCTTTATGGAAAAACAGCTTCCAAGCCAGGCTTTCACACCTTCCAAGGTTGGAATGTCATTTCCAAACAGTAATATGTCATCGACATATAATACCAGAAAAATTATGATGCTCCCACTAGCTTTCTTATACACACAATCTTCATCAGCGTTTTTGATGAATCCAAATTTCTTAACTTCATCATCAAAACGGTGATTCCAACTTCTGGATTCTTGTTTCTATCCATAGATTGATTTCTTCAACTTGCATACTTTGTTAGGATGTTGTGGATCGACAAAACCTTCAGGCTGAACCATATAAACATCTTCATTAAGATGCCCATTTAGAAAAGCAGTTTTGACATCCATTTGCCATATCTCATAGTCATAATATGCGGCTATGGCAAACAATATCCTTATAGACTTTAGCATCGCCACGGGCGAGAAAGTTTCATCATAATCAACCCCTTGAGTTTGAGTGAAACCCTTTGCTACAAGTCTAGCTTTATAAGTATCCAAGTTTCCATGCATATCAGTTTTCTTCTTGAAAACCCACTTACTTCCAACCAGCTTGGAATTTAGAGGTGGAGCAACCAAGTCCCATACTTGATTGTCATGCATGGATTGCATCTCAACATTCATGGCTTCTAGCCATTTGTCACAATTAGATTGCGACATTGCATCTCGGTATGTGGTGGGTTCATCCGAATCAACCACGTAGCATCCATCCATAAAAAATCCATATCTCTCAGGTGGGGTGCTAACTCTACCAGATTTGCGAATGTTTTGTGTGTTTTGATCAACCATTTGATCATCCTCAACAACCTCTTGTTGATTGCTAGTGTCAACCAAACGTGTATCGGCTTGTAGTTCTCGATCCTCTTCGAGTTCTACAGTTCTATCAGTTCCTTCCATAAGGAACCTTCTTTCCAAGAACTTAGCCTTTCGAGCTATAAACACTTTATGCTCGCTTGGATTGTAGAAATAATATCCCATCGAATCCGTGGGATATCCTACAAATATACACTTAGTGGATCGACATTCAAGTTTGTCAGGGGTGTAGATCTTAACATAAGTCTCACAACCCCATACCTTTAAATATGAAAATTTTGGAGCCTTTCCATGCCATATTTCAAAAGGTGTCCTATCCACTTTCTTGGTTGGTGCCATATTTAAAATACGGGCAGCAGAGATCACAGCGAAACCCCAAAATGATAGAGGTAATGAGCTTCTAGCCATCATGGATCGAACCATGTCCAATAAAGTTCGATTCCTCCTTTCGGACACACCATTATGTTGTGGTGTTCCAGGTGGAGTAAGTTGTGAGACAATCCCACAACTCCTAAGATGTTCTAGAAACGCATCATTGAGGTATTCACCTCCTCTATCGGAACGTAGTACTTTGATTGTTTTGTTGAGTTGATTTTGTACTTTATTTTGGAAGACTTTGAACATTTCAAAGGCCTCATTTTTGTGTCTTAACAAGAACACATACCCATAGCGACTATAATCGTCGGTAAAGGTAATGAAGTATCTTTCACCATTTCTTGTCATTGTCCTAAAAGGTCCACATACATCCGAATGTATGATACCTAATAAGTCTTTCGCCCTTTCATTTGTTCCATTAAAGGGTTCTTTGGTCATCTTTCCCAATAAACAAGATTCACATTCATCAAATGAATCAACATTTGATTTCAAAAGACCATTCTTTCGAAGTGTATGAATACGATTCTTGTTTATGTGACCAAGACGACAATGCCAAAGAAAAGTATTACTCAAATCCATTTTGAGTCTTTTGGTGTTAGCTTGGTACAACGAGTTATCAATGTATGAGTCATCATGAATTAATTCATAAATGCCATAAAACGGCATCGCTTTAAAATAAAAGACATTATCCATGAAAACATAAATACCATTATCAACAAACTTAAAGTCATAACCAGATTGTCTTAATACAGAAACAGAGATAATATTCCTAGTCAAACTAGGGGAATATAAAATGTTTTTCAAAACAATTTCCAAACCATTTGGAAGCTTTAAAACATAATCTCCTCGGGCTTGGATGTCAACCTTTGCTCCATTTCCCATGAAGAGACTTATATCTCCTTTCTTCACCTCATTTCTTCTTTTGAACCCCTGCAATGAATTGCATATGTGAGTTCCACATCCAGTATCCAATACCCATGTGTTAGAAGAAATAATATTAAGATCAATGTGAATCATGAAAGTTGTACCTGAGGTTTGCCCCACATCCCTCTTAGCTTTCAACTCCTTGAGATAGGTCGGAAAGTTTCTCATCCAATGACCTATCTCACCACAACCAAAGCACGGATCCTCAGCGCTAACCTTTAGCTTCTTTGGCTTTGGCTCCGCCTTTGCCTTTCCCTTGAACCCCTTCTTGACTTGCCCCTTACCAACGGCAACCTTTGCTTTTGGTTCCGGGTGATGCCTTTTCTTTGATCCACCCTCATTGATCGCAAGAACGGGTAAAACCTTTTTACCCATGCCGGCCTCGGCTGTCTTAAGCATTGCGTGAAGCTCACCAATGCTTTTGTCCCATCCATTCATGTTGTAGTTCATGACGAATGTCTCAAACCTTTTAGTTAAGCCATTTAGGATTAAATCCGTGGCTAACTCTTTTGAGACGGGACAGTTAAGCCGTTCAAGCCGATCAATGTGGCTCTTCATCTTAAGTACATAAGATGAAACAGATTGGGTTTCTTCCATATGACATGCATGAAGCGCTCGAACCGTTTCGAATCGCTCAACCCGAGCTTGAGTAAGGAACATTTCCTTAAGTTGGGTTATCATGTCATACGCCCCATGATTCTCGAAATCCTTTTGGATCTCGGGAATCATTGTTCCCAACATGAGGCAAGAAACTTGCACCGAATCCTCGGTGTATTTTAACCAATCCGCATAGGCATCCAAGTTATTGACATCGGGTTCATCGGGAATAGGATCGTCTAAAATATAAGACTTCTTTTCTTGCTTGAGAACAATTCTCAAGTTTCGATACCAATCCATGAAGTTGTTAAAGTTTAGACGATCATTATCCAGAATGGATCTTAGTGATAGATTATGCACGTGTGGGATAATTGCGTTCGGTGCGTTGTTTGCGGCCATCTAAAAGAATTTTAACAAAGTTCAAATTAGTATTTTCGGTATTAATAAAATTTTAATCTTTAATACCCTTTAAATGTCTCCAAGACAATTATTGATTAAAATCTAGAACCCAACGTTTCATTCAAATAGTAGTTAGGTGACCTTTATCCTACTATTCGAATTAACAAGGTAGTCAACGTTTGACAATTGCAACCCTTTGCAACTTCTAGTTTTATGGGATCGGTTAAACATCATATGTTTAGTTGGTATGTTAAATACCATCAACACCTTTGAACGCCATGTTAAGGTGATCCTATAGTCATGGTTTCAAATCAAGTCGTCCTACTTATACACACGTGTGAGTTTACTCATATAAGTGGTTAGGTGATCCTAATGCCAAAAGTACTTGTAAAATCACCTTAAGATCACAAGTTTTCTTAAAAGTGCTTAGGTGATCCTAACTCACTTTCAAGTCTACAAGTGACTTAAGTGTCGCATAAAAGGATGGTGTTTAACTTGTTTTTAAAAAGGGATTTTAGTTTTCTAAATTCTAGATTGGAAAACTATTTATTGTACCTTTCATTTGCATGCATTCAAATGTATGGTACTTAGTTGAAAAACCCATTTTCAAAGTTCCAATTAATAAAACCCATTTTTATTATGAAATCATTAGTTATTAATAAAACCAATTTTTATTACCTAACGATTTCTAAGGAACCAATTTTATGCTAGTTGATTTTAAGTTGTTAAGCAAACCATATTGCAAATAATAAGTAAATCAACTATGCAAGCACAAAATATACACAACCACAAGTTCATAACCATAGCCTCCTAATATTGACCACACTTGTTGACCGAAGACAAGTGTGTCAAAAAGTCTCTCCTAAAGGACCCAAAAGAACATGCACTTGTGTCGGTGAACTCCCACTTGATTCCGCATCCATATGCTCCAAGTGTTTACTCCCGGTGTTGTGGTCTTCATCATTTTATTTGGGCTTCCATCCATGCATCTTCTTTTACCAAATATATCCTAATACATTTTTCTAGTAAAAGAAATACATCTAATCTACTTATTATTACAAGCCATATGAATGAATAAATAGATTACAAACCCAAATAAATATTACAACCAAATCGAATGAACAAACAACCAACACAATCATTCAACCAAACACAAGGCCATGGCTAGGTTATGAACATCTATTACACATCCAAATATGCAATAATACAAGACCAAAATGGTTCCCCTTTTTGCCTCAAAACTTTCGGCCAAATCTTAAGCAAACCGAAAGTTTCGGGTTTTGTCCAAACAAACTAAACAATCATCCAAATGAATTGGTTTTTCAAGATTACCACATGCATGTAAAGTATAACCTTGAAAAACCATGGGGTAACCAAAACCCCAAAAAGTTTCGGCCAATTGGTGAAACCCACCATAAACCCGAAAAATTTTGGGTCTAATGAAGCATGCATTCGTATAAGCGGCTCTTGATGCCATTGTTGGGTTTTAACAAGATTATCAAAGTGATAAAATCCCTATTTTACCAAAAACGCAGCGGATATAAAAGTTTTAAATCTTGTTAATATGATATGTATAAAACCAATTTTAAACATGCAAAACCCAAACCCGGATCCAAATACGAATTACACACTATCAAATACATGCATGTCGCTATAAGTCCATGCATGTTACTACTACCTTTCAATATGACAAAACTGGGTGAAAGAGATGATGATTGAAAGGTAAGAACTTGAATATGGAAGCTCCTCAAGCTAGCATACCCCAAGCTTCAACAACACACCACTTCTAGCTAGGATTTGCACTTGAAATTTTCTTCTTCTTTTCTTATGTTGGATGAAAATACCCAAGAGAGGAAGAGAGAAAAGTTTACTTGGAAATTATGTGTGTTATGAAAGAATGAAAGCTAAAGACTTGGTTTTATTTAAAGGCATCTTTCTCTCCACAAATAATAACCATTGCATGTCTCCACTCACCTTGCATGTCTCCACTCAAACATATAATAATATTACATTTGAAAGAGTTATTATCTTTTCCTTTTATAAAACTTTAAACATATATATATATATAAATCCATACATATATACTTTTATAAGTTTATAACTTATAATTTATAAAAACTATTATATGTTAAGAGACATGCTTGGTTATTATTATTCACATATTGTTATTTAACCAACTTAAATAACACTATGTAATGTTCTTTCATAAAACATAAATCATCCATATGATTTGTTTATTACACAATTACATTTTATTTAGAAACCCCTTTCCAAATAACTCAAGTGTTAATATTTATTTGTTATGATCACATCATATATGAACGAATATTATCGGTGTTTGTCTAGCTTGTTATTGGGTATGACCCGACTTGGATCATAACGTACTAGCCACATCAATTTAATATGTCTCTTGGGCAGACCGAGTCCAACATATTTTTTATGACATACATTTTTTGCATGTCATTTATATATTGTGTGTTATAATTAGCGTGTCATTAAAGGTCAATTTTCTAGTAGTGAAGTGCACCAACCCACCTATGGTTATTAGTGACATCAAGATCACCGATATGTCTGAAAATGAAGGTGCAAAAAGAAATGACAAGAAGCTCATTCCAAGTTACTCCTCGAACTCAAGAGTCTCAAGAATTGGTCAAAGAAGCACATCCAAGGGAAACTTCGAGTCGAGTTCAAAGGATATGATCACCAGAACAGCTGAAGCAACTCAACCAGATTGGGAGGATGATCAATTTGAAAAGCTGAAGAATCCTCTAACCTTTGTTGGAAAGGCCTTCACCAATGAAGCAAGCACCTCATCAAGCCCGGCTGCTGGAACACCTACACTTACCTCTGTCATTCTCGAAGTACACAAACTTTATTCACAAGCTTGCATTGATAAAATTATGAACTATAGAACTTATAATGTTGCCCTTATAGATGAAAATATTAGCATTAAATGCTAGAATAATGATCTTAGGAAAGCAGAAAAAATATTATCGACTAGGATTAAAACTCATAACAATAATATGGCTAAGCAAAATGAAAAACTTTTCCAAGATGAAAAATTAGCTAAATATCACGAAAGACGTGTTGTTGAACTAAATACTAAAATTGAGAAATTAGAGTTAGATTTAGCTCAAAGGAAAATAGCCGTTGAACGATTTGAGTTAGCTTCTGATAAGCTTAATGGAATAACTGGGGCACATATTGTGGTGAGACAAAAGACTGGAATAGGCTATGATAATACTGTTGTTCCACCTCCTTTTAATGAGAATTATACTAGCCTTCCTCACTTTAGTTTCAATTCCCCACCTGAGGATGAAATGGTCTATGGTATTGGACACATGCCAAAACGAAAGACATTTACTCCTGCTATCCCCAAGACCGTTGATCCAATTCTTCCATCAATTAGTCCTAATTATAGTTCATCTTCTCGGCATGTTGTGTAGAATAAAGTGATTGTATGGAAACAAACAAGGTTATGAAAAGAAAAATAATTTAAATTCACTTTTTGACTCTCGTGTGAATCTAAAACCATCAGTTGTTAACTCTGTATGTAATAATGCCTTGAATGATCATGTACTTTGTGAGAGTGTTGATTTTGGCACTTCTCCTAATGATTTGAATGAAAATTATGTTCCACGTTTGATGGTGATTGTGAAACAGTGTTTGATGAATTTTTAGTAACAGAAATGTGCAAGAAAATGTGTTTGTCAATACAAACATAGCTAGTTGTTCGTCAAAAGATTGTAAAGAAGAGGGAGATAAAACTAAAGGAAATTGTTTAGAAAAAGAAAAACCTAGTACCTCAAGTGTATATGTGCCACCACATAGAAACATTTTTTTCCAATCAACTAATCAAATTTATCATCCTCAACTCTACAATAAGTTTGATTATAGCTACTACGGTTATCACCCACAAGACTATGTCAATTCATTCTATTCAAACGTTTTTCATGATTGGGGTTATTATCAGATAAGTTGTTTGTTCCTTTCCAAGCATCACCATATTCACCACAACCAATATATCATAGTACTGGCGAGTTTTATAGGGATAACATAAAAAGGATTTGTTATGTTTGTGGTAACCCATCTCACCTTGCATGACATTGCAAGAATTGGCATAGAAAGAAACAAGAAATAAACAGGTAGTTTAATCAATTTTGTTCCAGAGCTACACCAAGCTCAAGAGCAAGAAATGATCAATCTGATAGTTCTGCCAGTGAATTGGATGTGAGATCCAAGAATAAGAAAACAAGTAAACCACCTTTTTGGATAACCAAAAAGGAAAGAGCAAAAATGGGATTCTATGACTGTAAAGTCAATAAATTCACCAAAAAGAAACAGACAAAGGAACATGGATTGAGAAACCTGAGGATTTTTTTTAAAACAAAGAAGAAAACAGTCTAGAAAATCTTCCAAAGTAAGGAAACCTGCACGTGCATGGATTCCCAAGGACTATCCTTCTGATTCTGACACATCCCAAAAACTCATAATTGATGACACGAAAATAAAAGACAATAATTCTGTGGTCGACCTTCTCGAAACAACTAAGTCTCGGGAACCCATGTCTAATTAGTTTGCTAAGGTGTGTAGGATCAGTCAAGAAGGTCTGCCAACAAGTATTTGATACCTAGACAGTGGCTGCCCCCGATACATGACAGGAGATGAGTTCTTGTTGTTCGACGTTAAACCGTTTAATGGAGGACACGTTTCTTTCACTGGAGACGTGGGTGGTAACATCACGAAAAGAGGAAGAGTGTCTAATGGGATCCTGACGTTTGATGACGTCAATTTGGTGGAGCAATATCACAATCTGCTGAGTGTCTCACAAATTTGTGATCGACAATACTCCACACTATTCACTGAGAATGAATGCTTGATTCTCACACCAGGTTTCAAAGTCTCAGAAGAATTGATTTTGATGCATACTCCAAGGCACAATGATGCTTATATATTAGATATGAATAGCTCTTACTCACGTAGGACCGCTTCATGCTTAATATTTAAGACCTCGGAGAACGACTCATCTCTATAGCATAGACGTCTTGGCCACTTAAATTATAAAAACCTAAATAAATTGGTCAAAGGAGAGCATGTTTGGGGATTTCCTGTTAAAACTTTTTCTAGCATTGAAAAATGTGTTTCGTGCTCTAAATGCAAGCAACACAAGCTCCCTCACAAGCCCAAGACGATCAACTCCATAGATTCCATTCTTCAACTGTTACATATGGATTTATTCAGTCATATCCATCTATTGGCAATCGGTCGAAAATCCCATGTCTTGTGATTACTGATGATTATTCTCGTTTCAGTTGGACTTTCCTTTTAGGTCACAAGGATGAAACCGCTTAGTTTTTGATCAAGTTCATTACACTCATGGAAATGCAAACAGATAAGAAGGTGAAGTGTATAAGAAGCGACAACGGAACATAATTTCGCAACCAAGATGTGGATGAGTTTTGCAGTTAAATGGAATAGATCGCCACTTCAGTGCTCCATATACTCCGCAACAAAATGGAGTAGCTGAATGTCGTAATCGAATATTGATTGAAATTGCTAGCACAATGATGTCAGGTTCCAAACTTCCTTTGTTCTTTTGGGGTGAAGCAATCAATTCTGTCTGTTTCATTCAAAATCGTGTGATCATCAATAAGCGCTTGAAGAAGACTCCATATGAAGTCTACTACAAGACAAAGCCGTAAGTCAACTACTTCAATATTATTTGGATGTCCATGCACCTTGCTCCATACTGGTGCTCAGCCTAATCCAAA
This sequence comes from Bidens hawaiensis, assembly GCF_021521415.1. Lineage (NCBI taxonomy): Eukaryota > Viridiplantae > Streptophyta > Magnoliopsida > Asterales > Asteraceae > Bidens > Bidens hawaiensis. Next base: position 23,580 of record NW_027499844.1, on the reverse strand, counting down.
ATTTGTTGAAAAGGCAGATGAGTGTTATTTTGTTGGTTATGTTGCTAAGAAAACCGCTTATCTTGTCTACAACAAGAAGTCCAAGCTGATCCTAGAATCATTCAATGTTGACCAGCAAGAGCTTAACATTACTGATTCTCACACGGGACCCGACTGGTTGTTTGATTATGACTACTTGTTCACAAAGTTTCATGGCATGTAAACACCACCTCCTGCAAATACTCAAGTTCCATCTTCTGTACCTGAGCCTCTGTTGATGCAATTAATTATCAACAGGTTGTCCGAAGTGTGTCTACCTGCTGAGTCTTCTAACAGAATAGTACCACCTGTTGCACCACCACCTGATCTACTGCCAGAAAATAATCAAGTTGTTAAAAATCCGGCTCCTCAATCTGCTGATTCAACTAATATGGTTGGAGTTGAAGATGTATTTGACCCCGATTCAGATGACTCATTTCAGACCGCCGACAATGTGGAACAACATCATACTGAACCTGTGGTAGACACTCAAGCAACTCCAAGTGTGGTAGAATCTTTTGCCACACCACTCTCTCAAGAAGAAGATATTCAAACTGCTACTGCCATCGAAAAGCCCGTTGCTGGTGATTCTGACAACACCGCATCAACTCCTATCGATGCAATTGTTGTTCATATGGTAAACATCTCTGGGAAGAACAAATTGCTCAAGAACATCAAGTTGATCAACCTGACTTCGTTCAATCATTCAATGATGTTCTTATCAATGCTCCTCGCATTTTTCATCCCGTGGATAATCTAACAGTTAATCTTCAAGCAGAGCCTGTTACCATTGTTGAAGATATTACTCAACTACCCATCCATCTAAGTCATCACGCTGAAAACATCATTGGTTCTCCATCTGTCGGCATCCAAACAAGGAGCGAATCTGGTACCATTAACAGATGTCTTTTTGCTTGTTTTATTTCACAGGTCGAACCGAAGGACTACAGAGTGGCCCTGAAGGAAAACTTGTGGGTCAAAGCTATGCAAGATGACCTATTACAGTTCAAGAATCTTCATGTTTGGAGGCTAGTCAAGATGCCATAGAACAAGAGACCTATTGGGATGAAATGGGTATTCAGGAACCAGAAAGATGATAAGGGGTGATTATTAGAAACAAAACAAGATTGGTCGTTCAAGGTTTCTCTCAACGTGAAGGTCTTGATTACGATGAAACTTATGCACTTGTTTCTAGGCTCGAGGCAATCCGTCTCTTTCTGGAATATGCTTCATACATGAATTTCAAAGTATATCAAATGGATGTGAAGACCGCTTTCTTGTATTGAAAAGTGAAAGAAAAGATTTATGTCAAGAAACCGCCAGGTTTTGAGGAACCTGGTCGTCCGAATTATGTTTACTGTCTTGAAAAAGCTCTCTATGGTATTCACCAAGCACCTCATGCTTGGTATGCTACACTAGCAAAACATCTGTTAAAGAATGTCTATAGACGAGGCGTTATCGATAAAACACTCTGAAGGTGAAGGATGATTAGATTCTAGTCCGAATGTATGTTGACGACATTATCTTTGGATCTACATCTGATAAACTATGTAGAGAGTTTGCCAAGGCCATGCAAAGACGGTTTGAGATGAGCTCATTAGGGGAGATGACTTTCTTTCTGGGTCTCCAAGTTGAACAAAATACGGGCGGGATCTTAATTGTGACAATCGTCAATTTCAGGTTAACTCCGTTAACTCAACTCCGTCAATTCAAACTTAAAGATCACTGAATCTATAACGCACACCTCATTACATTTAAACTAGGGTTTAAATGACGCTTGACACTTACTACATGTGTAGTCTTTCGGGAATTGCACCGAAACGCAAACGAATTAACGCAAACCATTGGTGAATAAACGAAAAACGTCAAAACAATAATTATGTGATAATTATGTGTTAGACTTATGTGTTATGTGATAACATTGTATAAAACGCTAACTCAAGATGCAAACGAGTTAAATTAAGCTAGAAAAGTGATAAACAGGTAGTTGAGGGACCTAGATGTAATATGTTATTATTATTAATAATAATAAACCCTAACTCTCTCTTCTCTCTTTCACTCTACCCGACGGCAGCCCTCCCCCTCCCCTCTCTCGCGATCGGCAGCCTCACACACACACATATCACACCCGTTAAAGCTTGAATCTTCATAATCGGAGCATCCTACACTCGTTTCTAAGCACCTCTCACGTTTCTCTTGGTTATCTCTGCGTTTTTAAGGTATATATATGAAACCCTAACTATTGAATATCATATATTAAGTGTTTTATGATTGATTATGGCTAGAGGATGATTGATTTGTGTTAGTGATTGATATTGATAGTCATATGTGATTTTGAACGGTGAAAGATTGATGAATCATTAATTGTTTGTAAACCCTAAAGGTTTACTACTGATTTTTATGATTAATAATGTTTATTGCGTGTTTTGAGTTATGTCATATGCTTAGGATGCATGTTAGATGATTGTTTATGCTTGCTGAGTTTGACAGCAGTGATTGTTAAAATTGAACGGTGTGTAACTTGTTGAGTATATAAGCAAACTGAGCTAATTATGAGTCTACAAGGTAGTACTCTGAGTCTAGTTTTCAGAAAGTCCAACCACGCCTAATTTGGAGGTGTTTTGGTTGGTCAAACGATTTAAATGCGATTAAAGGTCAAAACTGGTACTGGACAGATTGTAAGTTATGATTAGACAACTGTAACTAAATGTTAATGTAAGAATTGGTTGAGATTATTGATACTACAGTAAACTAGGTTGAGTCTAGTATCTAAAGAATATAAATTTGCAATTTTTGGACATGTAAAAGTTAACCTTTATGATTTTACAAAAACGTTGTGCAAAGCTGAGTTGTTAGACCTGCTGTTAGGTTGTTTTGTAAATATTATATCTCATGATCTACGAGACCAATTGGGTTGGTTCCACTTCTGGAAGTTGACTTGTTGAGTTAGGAACCTAACCCAAGTGGTCTTGCATCTGTTGGATTTTTCATTTAACGGGAATTTCAAATAAAATTCTGTTGCGCATAAATTTGACTGTTATGAGTTTGCTGTAATGTTTTGATCATTGTGAGAAACCTATGGGGAATAAAAGTAAAATAAAACATGTTCTGGAAACCTAATACATGTAATACATGTATGCTTTTGTGATGATTTTTGATGAATTAATTGAGATGCTATGATCGGTGGAATAGTATAATCTTTCAAGTAGAATTCTGTCTCAGTAAAGTTAACTGCCGAACTTTGTGAAAATGCATGAAAAGTGCTAGTTGCTAGTTAATTGTTATGTTTTGACCAAATTGCGCCTGCGGGGAATACTTGCTAAATAAGTGTGGTATTTTGACCAAATTGCCCCTGCGGGGAATAGTTGCTAGTGATATACGTTATTAATACATGACACGTAAATAATTGTTCACACATGTATCGTATCACAAATGTACTTGTTAAGTCACACACGATTCACAAATAAACACGAAACGTATCTTGTGCTTAGGAATTATGTGCCGGGTCTAGAGACTCGATATTAGTTCCGATACTTAGAAAATCTCCTTGTTGTTTTAGAACGCTAGAGAGAGTTTTCTGTGACGCGCATCACTTGGTGATTTATTTTGGGAATTCTTCGTAAACAGTGAGTTCACTTACCCCTTTTAAACTGTTTTCAAACGCTTTTCAATTGGGGAGATAACATACTCCGAAAACGCATTTAAGATTTTGTTAATATAGATTATATATCACTTGTAAAGACTAAGTGGCAAACGCAATAACTAAAGTCCTTCATTCACATCGAACCGTTTAGTATTGGATAATAGCGGGTCATTGTTGAGTAGTACTACTGGGTTTGACAAACCCCACCCAACGCTAAACTCGACTGGAGGTTGAGTGGGTGTAATCTTGGCTAAACACATACCATGGTCGGGATAGACCTGGTGGCAAGGCAAATGATAAACAGTCAGCTTCGGTGTCGAACACTTAGTAATACTTGTTTTATAGGCTAGCTACCTATAGATATATAATTGACATAACACTATCTGGTAACCCAAAACGCTGAACGCAAAACGCTAAACGCTTTATTTTATATAAACTTGTGAACTCACCAACCCCGTGTTGACACTTTTAGTATGTTATTCTCAGGTAGCCGAGGCGGGCGCGCGGTATAAGATCATGCATGGTTTTTGAACATTCTGATATGCAAACATGTTTTTAACTATTATCACTTGGGTTTTTAAGTCGTCCTGCGTGACGTAACTTTTTTCTTTGGTTTTTACGCTTCCGCACTTATTTTCATTTAAACGTTTTTGTGGTTTGATTATAACTAATGATTCCGATCCTGTTAGTTCACACCCTCTGACGGTAAAACTCCGTTAGTGGATTTTGAGGGTGTGACAGATTGGTATCAGAGTCATTGGTTATAGCGAACTAAAAGCTGCATGCATACTAGACTATAACCGCGACGACCCATTAGTTATAATGATACGCACTGCATAAGTTTGTGTAGTCTTTGTTATCTTATCTCTTTACCTCTTTCACTCATACGCGCGCATACACGGCTTACCTGTAAGGATGTCGACGCCATCGTCATCATCATCCGACCCGATGTCTCACGCCCCTGGAAAGGAACCGCATCTTCCCAACTCATCGCCACCCCGAGTAGTCCCGGAGCTCGAAGCTCCTGCACCGAAGAGGTATCGCTTATCCGGAGGCATGTACGAAAACGAAGTTAGCTGGGATTGGTACCCTAATATGATCAGACGTATGGTCTATCGTGAACAAGTTCCCCCGCTACCTCACCCGAACCATCCTGCTTACCCCAACACCCTACCACCCATAACCGAACCTGTGGAGCGAGTTCTTGCAGCTGTTGTCTCTTGTTTAGAGCGTAACGTGGGTTTTATGCGCTCGGCGAGAGCGGATAATTCCCGGACTGATAAGAGATGCAACCGAAACTGAAGAGGAAATTTCCCGCCTGACAGCGGCAATGAAGGAAATGCAAGAGGCTAGTGATCAACAGATGAAGATTATGAGAAAGAGGCAAGCCGAGATGATAGACTTGTAAGAGCAACTCCAAGTAGCAAGGACCCGAACTGAGATAGCTTTAGAGTGTTGCGATGTCTTACAAATGCAAATTGCTCAGAACGCAGCCGAACCTGAGGCAGAGCCCGAAGAGGAACCCGAAGAAGATCCCGAAGAGGAGCCTGAGGAGGATCCCGAGGAAGATCCCGAGGAGGAACCCGAAGAGGAACCGGAGGAAGAACCGGCTGAGCCAGAGGCAACTCAGAGGTGTCCTCAGACGATGTGCATGTGCAAATTCTTGGATTGGAACTGGCTAACGCTATGAACTGAGAGGAGTTCAAGAATATGATGCGAGAAGAGTACTGTCCGAGAGAGGAGATTGCAAAGTTGGAATCTGAGTTTTGGTTATTGAAGATGGTGAGTTCGGAAATCGAAGCCTACACCACCCGTTCTCACGAGTTAGCTGTGATGTGTCCACGGATGGTAGACCCACCGAGTAAGAGGATTGAAATGTATATTGATGGGTTAGCACCGCAAATTCAGGGCATGGTGACGTCTTCCAGACCCGCCACGATTCGACAAGCGATTCGGTTAGCTCACAAACTAACGGATCAAGCAGTGACCCAAGGTGCGTTACCACCTAGGGGTTCAACCACTAAAGCCTGTGACAACCCGAGTACTGACAACTGCAACAACAACAACCCGAGCAATGGAAAGAGAAAGTTTGACAACACCAGATCCTCATCCTCGAACCCCCCACAGTAACAACACTACCGTAAGCCCGAATTCACTCGGGGCTTCAACAATTAGGGTCACAACAACAATAACAACGGTGGCGGGCAGGGTTCGAGCGGATATGCTGCGAAATATCCGAAGTGCAACAGGTGCAACTATCATCATGCTGGCCCGTGTGACCGTGTCAAGTGTCTGAGATGCGGAAAGATGGGTCATCAGGCCAAGGAATGTAGAGGAGACCTAGCGTCGAAGAGTGCTCCTAAACCACCTATGACAACGAAGGGATGTTTCGAATGTGGTAAAGAGGGTCATTTCATGAAAGATTGCCCCAAGCTAAAACAGAACGAGAACAATGGAGGCAACAGCGGTGGCGGAAGCAATGGTAAAGGAAGAGCTTTCGTCATTGGGTCGGGTCAAGCCAGCAATGATCCGTATGTGGTGACTGGTAAGTTTCCTGTGAACGACTGTTTTGCTTCTGTTTTGTTTGACACTGGAGCTGGTAGGAGTTTTGTGTCGAACGCCTTTAGTCAACTCTTAGACTTAACTCTAACCCCGTTAGATGCTAAGTTTCCAGTAGAATTAGCCGACGGAAAGTCTGTAGAAAGGACTCATGTACTTGCGGGATGTAAGTTAAAACTGTCAGGTCATATTTATGATATCGACCTTATACCTTTTACGCTTGGAAGTTTCGATGTCGTTGTCGGCATGGACTGGTTATCTATGTCACGACAAGATAGTCCACAACGCTACCCCTTCCGGCGAGATCATTTGAATCCAGGGCGAGAAGCGGCATGACCACCAGCGTCATCACCCTCATGAAGGCGCAGAAGTATCTACGAAAGGATCACCCGACAATTTTGGCGCATATTGTTGAGAAACCCGCGGAGGATAAGAGAATTGAAGATATACCGATTGTGCGAGATTTTCCGGAAGTTTACCCGGAGGATTTGGCTGGACTCCCTCCTATACGACAAGTCGAATTCCAAATCGAGTTGACACCCGGTGCAGCCCCGTACCGGCTCGCACCGGCGGAGCTTCAGGAACTGTCCACTCAGTTGCAAGATTTGTTGGATAAGGGTTTTATCCGACCTAGCTCATCGCTATAGGGAGCCCCTGTCTTATTTGTCCGAAAGAAGGACGGGACTTTCCGCATGTGCATCGACTATAGAGAACTGAACAAGGTGACGATTAAGAACCGTTATCCTTTACCTCGAATTGATGATCTGTTTGACCAGCTTCAAGGATCGAGTTACTACTCGAAGATCGATCTGCGATCTGGTTACCATCAACTAAGAGTGCGCGAAGAAGATATCTCAAAGACGGCTTTCAGAACACGGTATGGTCACTACGAGTTTTCGGTTATGCCTTTTGTCTTAACTAACGCACCAGCCGTATTTATGGATCTCATGAATCGCGTATGCAAGGCGTACCTCGACAAGTTTGTGATTGTTTTCATTGATGATATTCTCGTCTACTCCAAGGACAAGGCTGACCACGAGGAACACTTAAGGGTAATTCTGGAATTATTAAAGAAGGAACAACTGTACGTAAAACTCTCGAAATGCGGATTTTGGCTTCGCGAGGTTCACTTTTTAGGACATGTGATTAATGAGAATGGTATCCATGTCGATCCCGGCAAGGTAGAAGCCATCAAAAACTGGGAAGCACCTAAGACTCCGACTGAGGTGCGACAATTCTTAGGACTGGCCGGCTACTACCGATTTTTTATCGAGGAATTTTTAAAGATTGCTCAACCCCTCACCGCTTTGACTCACAAAGGCACTAAGTACAATTGGGGTGACGCGCAAGAATCCGCTTTTCAACTGTGGAAAACCAAACTCTGTAGTGCCCCTATTCTAGCCCTACCCAAGGGAACAGAGAATTTTGAGGTACATTGTGACGCATCGATACAAGGTCTCGGTTGTGTGCTGATGCAACTCGAGAAGGTTATAGCCTATGCCTCTCGACAACTACGGATTCACGAGAAGAACTACACGACCCATGATTTGGAACTCTGAGCTGTGGTGTTTGCCCTTAAGATATGTAGGCATTAGTTGTACGGTACCAATTTTTCCATTTACACCGACCACAAGAGTCTCCAACATATCTACGATCAGAAGGAGCTGAACATGCGACAGCGTCGTTGGGTCGAGTTGCTTAAGGATTATGATTGTGCCATCAAGTACCACCCTAGCAAGGCCAATGTAGTGGCCGATGCTCTCAGCAGAAAAGAAACAGATAAACCCAGACGAGTGCGAGCATTGCAACTCACGATTCATGCCAACTTACCCGATCAAATTCGCGAGGCGCAACTCGAAGCTTTGAAGGATAAAAATCTTCCATTAGAACTCATGCGGGGCATGAACAAAAAACTTGAAACCAAATCGGACGGGGTCCGATACTTTGATAACCGGATTTGGGTTCCACGATACAGAGAGTTGAGAACTCTAGTGATGGACGAAGCACACAAGTCCCGATATTCTATCCACCCTGGCTCAGATAAAATGTACCATGACTTAAAGGCACTTTACTGGTGGCCGAACATGAAAGCCGACATTGCCACCTACGTGAGCAAATGCTTGACTTGTGCCAGAGTCAAAATAGAATACCAGAAACCATCTGGCCTGCTACAACAACCGGAACTTCCAATGTGGAAATGGGAACACATTTCAATGGACTTCATCACAGGATTACCTAAGACACTGACGGGATGCGATACCATCTGGGTGATCGTTGACCGGTTGACTAAGTCTGCACACTTCTTAGCGATTAAGGAATCGGACAAAATGGAAAGACTGACTCGCGTTTACATGAAAGAAGTGGTGTCAAGACACGGAGTGCCTGTCTCAATCATTTCTGATCGAGATTCTCGTTTCACTTCGCACTTTTGGAAGTCGCTACAGAGCGCACTAGGCACCCGTCTTGATATAAGCACAGCATTCCATCCTCAGACGGATGGGCAAAGTGAACGAACTATTCAGACCTTAGAGGACATGTTGCGTGTATGTGTGTTGGATTTCGGAAAAAGTTGGGAACCTCACTTACCTTTGGTAGAGTTTTCGTATAATAACAGCTACCACGCAAGTATTAAAGCAGCGCCGTTTGAAGCACTGTACGGACGGAAGTGTCGATCACCTCTCTGCTGGGCAGAGGTGGGTGACAGCCAAATCACTGGTCCAGAACTGGTACTCGAAACATCGGAAAAGATTGTTCAAATCCGAAACCGCATGGCAGCAGCACGAGATCGCCAAAAGAGTTACGCCGACAAACGCCGAAAGCCTCTCGAATTTCAAGTGAACGACCAAGTATTACTCAAAGTCTCACCTTGGAAAGGTGTGGTTCGCTTTGGGAAGCGAAACAAACTCAACCCACGATACGTTGGTCCTTACCGGATAACTGAGCGCATTGGTCCGGTGGCGTACCGACTGGACCTACCAACGGAACTCAGTGGCGTACACAATGTTTTTCAAGTATCCAATTTGAAGAAATGCCTATCTGATGAAACCCAAGTAGTCCCTTTGGACGAACTGCAAGTTGATGAACAGCTACGCTTCATTGAAGAACCAGTCGAAGTTTTGGATTGGGAAACCAAAACACTCAAGCACAGCAAGATTCCAATCGTTAAGGTTCGTTGGAACTCGAGACGTGGACCGGAGTTCACGTGGGAACGTGAGGATCAAATGATGAAAAAGTATCCTCACCTTTTTGAAGGGCTGACCAAACACCGGAAACCGCGAAACTCGGCAAACCGTCAGAAATCACCAGAGGTATGAATTAAATTTCGGGACGAAATTTCTTTCTACTAGGGGATGATATGACAAACTGAAAATTTTTTTTTTCTTACTTTTTCAGACACTCATCACGACTTGAATCAAATTTTCGGGACGAAAATTCTTTAACATGGGAATGATGTGACAATCGTCAATTTCAGGTTAACTCCGTTAACTCAACTCCGTCAATTCAAACTTAAAGATCACTGAATCTATAACGCACACCTCATTACATTTAAACTAGGGTTTAAATGACGCTTGACACTTACTACATGTGTAGTCTTTCGGGAATTGCACCGAAACGCAAACGAATTGACGCAAACCATTGGTGAATAAACGAAAAACGTCAAAACAATAATTATGTGATAATTATGTGTTAGACTTATGTGTTATGTGATAACATTGTATAAAACGCTAACTCAAGATGCAAACGAGTTAAATTAAGCTAGAAAAGTGATAAACAGGTAGTTGAGGGACCTAGATGTAATATGTTATTATTATTAATAATAATAAACCCTAACTCTCTCTTCTCTCTTTCACTCTACCCGACGGCAGCCCTCCCCCTCCCCTCTCTCGCGATCGGCAGCCTCACACACACACATATCACACCCGTTAAAGCTTGAATCTTCATAATCGGAGCATCCTACACTCGTTTCTAAGCACCTCTCACGTTTCTCTTGGTTATCTCTGCGTTTTTAAGGTATATATATGAAACCCTAACTATTGAATATCATACATTAAGTGTTTTATGATTGATTATGGCTAGAGGATGATTGATTTGTGTTAGTGATTGATATTGATAGTCATATGTGATTTTGAACGGTGAAAGATTGATGAATCATTAATTGTTTGTAAACCCTAAAGGGTTACTACTGATTTTTATGATTAATAATGTTTATTGCGTGTTTTGAGTTATGTCATATGCTTAGGATGCATGTTAGATGATTGTTTATGCTTGCTGAGTTTGACAGCAGTGATTGTTAAAATTGAACGGTGTGTAACTTGTTGAGTATATAAGCAAACTGAGCTAATTATGAGTCTACAAGGTAGTACTCTGAGTCTAGTTTTCAGAAAGTCCAACCACGCCTAATTTGGAGGTGTTTTGGTTGGTCAAACGATTTAAATGCGATTAAAGGTCAAAACTGGTACTGGACAGATTGTAAGTTATGATTAGACAACTGTAACTAAATGTTAATGTAAGAATTGGTTGAGATTATTGATACTACAGTAAACTAGGTTGAGTCTAGTTTCTAAAGAATATAAATTTGCAATTTTTGGACATGTAAAAGTTAACCTTTATGATTTTACAAAAACGTTGTGCAAAGCTGAGTTGTTAGACCTGCTGTTAGGTTGTTTTGTAAATATTATATCTCATGAACTACGAGACCAATTGGGTTGGTTCCACTTCTGGAAGTTGACTTGTTGAGTTAGGAACCTACCCCAAGTGGTCTTGCATCTGTTGGATTTTTCATTTAACGGGAATTTCAAATAAAATTCTGTTGCGCATAAATTTGACTGTTATGAGTTTGCTGTAATGTTTTGATCATTGTGAGAAACCTATGGGGAATAAAAGTAAAATAAAACATGTTCTGGAAACCTAATACATGTAATACATGTATGCTTTTGTGATGATTTTGATGAATTAATTGAGATGCTATGATCGGTGGAATAGTATAATCTTTCAAGTAGAATTCTGTCTCAGTAAAGTTAACTGCCGAACTTTGTGAAAATACATGAAAAGTGCTAGTTGCTAGTTAATTGTTATGTTTTGACCAAATTGCGCCTGCGGGGAATACTTGCTAAATAAGTGTGGTATTTTGACCAAATTGCCCCTGCGGGGAATAGTTGCTAGTGATATACGTTATTAATACATGACACGTAAATAATTGTTCACACATGTATCGTATCACAAATGTACTTGTTAAGTCACACACGATTCACAAATAAACACGAAACGTATCTTGTGCTTAGGAATTATGTGCCGGGTCTAGAGACTCGATATTAGTTCCGATACTTAGAAAATCTCCTTGTTGTTTTAGAACGCTAGAGAGAGTTTTCTGTGACGCGCATCACTTGGTGATTTATTTTGGGAATTCTTCGTAAACAGTGAGTTCACTTACCCCTTTTAAACTGTTTTCAAACGCTTTTAACTTGGGGAGATAACATACTCCGAAAACGCATTTAAGATTTTGTTAATATAGATTATATATCACTTGTAAAGACTAAGTGGCAAACGCAATAACTAAAGTCCTTCATTCACATCGAACCGTTTAGTATTGGATAATAGCGGGTCATTGTTGAGTAGTACTACTGGGTTTGACAAACCCCACCCAACGCTAAACTCGACTGGAGGTTGAGTGGGTGTAATCTTGGCTAAACACATACCATGGTCGGGATAGACCTGGTGGCAAGGCAAATGATAAACAGTCAGCTTCGGTGTCGAACACTTAGTAATACTTGTTTTATAGGCTAGCTACCTATAGATATATAATTGACATAACACTATCTGGTAACCCAAAACGCTGAACGCAAAACGCTAAACGCTTTATTTTATATAAACTTGTGAACTCACCAACCCCGTGTTGACACTTTTAGTATGTTATTCTCAGGTAGCCGAGGCGGGCGCGCGGTATAAGATCATGCATGGTTTTTGAACATTCTGATATGCAAACATGTTTTTAACTATTATCACTTGGGTTTTTAAGTCGTCCTGCGTGACGTAACTTTTGTCTTTGGTTTTTACGCTTCCGCACTTATTTTCATTTAAACGTTTTTGTTGTTTGATTATAACTAATGATTCCGATCCTGTTAGTTCACACCCTCTGACGGTAAAACTCCGTTAGTGGATTTTGAGGGTGTGACAGATTGGTATCAGAGTCATTGGTTATAGCGAACTAAAAGCTGCATGCATACTAGACTATAACCGCGACGACCCATTAGTTATAATGATACGCACTGCATAAGTTTGTGTAGTCTTTGTTATCTTATCTCTTTACCTCTTTCACTCATACGCGCGCATACACGGCTTACCTGTAAGGATGTCGACGCCATCGTCATCATCATCCGACCCGATGTCTCACGCCCCTGGAAAGGAACCGCATCTTCCCAACTCATCGCCACCCCGAGTAGTCCCGGAGCTCGAAGCTCCTGCACCGAAGAGGTATCGCTTATCCGGAGGCATGTACGAAAACGAAGTTAGCTGGGATTGGTACCCTAATATGATCAGACGTATGGTCTATCGTGAACAAGTTCCCCCGCTACCTCACCCGAACCATCCTGCTTACCCCAACACCCTACCACCCATAACCGAACCTGTGGAGCGAGTTCTTGCAGCTGTTGTCTCTTGTTTAGAGCGTAACGTGGGTTTTATGCGCTCGGCGAGAGCGGATAATTCCCGGACTGATAAGAGATGCAACCGAAACTGAAGAGGAAATTTCCCGCCTGACAGCGGCAATGAAGGAAATGCAAGAGGCTAGTGATCAACAGATGAAGATTATGAGAAAGAGGCAAGCCGAGATGATAGACTTGTAAGAGCAACTCCAAGTAGCAAGGACCCGAACTGAGATAGCTTTAGAGTGTTGCGATGTCTTACAAATGCAAATTGCTCAGAACGCAGCCGAACCTGAGGCAGAGCCCGAAGAGGAACCCGAAGAAGATCCCGAAGAGGAGCCTGAGGAGGATCCCGAGGAAGATCCCGATGAGGAACCCGAAGAGGAACTGGAGGAAGAACCGGCTGAGCCAAAGGCACACTCAGAGGTGTCCTCAGACGATGTGCATGTGCAAATTCTTGGATTGGAACTGGCTAACGCTATGAACTGAGAGGAGTTCAAGAATATGATGCGAGAAGAGTACTGTCCGAGAGAGGAGATTGCAAAGTTGGAATCTGAGTTTTGGTCATTGAAGATGGTGAGTTCGAAAATCGAAGCCTACACCACCCGTTCTCACGAGTTAGCTGTGATGTGTCCACGGATGGTAGACCCACCGAGTAAGAGGATTGAAATGTATATTGATAGGTTAGCACCGCAAATTCAGGGCATGGTGACGTCTTCCAGACCAGCCACGATTCGACAAGCGATTCGGTTAGCTCACAAACTGACGGATCAAGCAGTGACCCAAGGTGCGTGTTACCACCTAGGGGTTCAACCACTAAAGCCTGTGACAACCCGAGTACTGACAACTGCAACAACAACAACCCGAGCAATGGAAAGAGAAAGTTTGACAACTCCAGATCCTCATCCTCGAACCCCCCACAGTAACAACACTACCGTAAGCCCGAATTCACTCGGGGCTTCAACAATTAGGGTCACAACAACAATAACAACGGTGGCGGGCAGGGTTCGAGCGGATATGCTGGGAAATATCCGAAGTGCAACAGGTGCAACTATCATCATGCTGGCCCGTGTGACCGTGTCAAGTGTCTGAGATGCGGAAAGATGGGTCATCAGGCCAAGGAATGTAGAGGAGACCTAGCGTCGAAGAGTGCTCCTAAACCACCTATGACAACGAAGGGATGTTTCGAATGTGGTAAAGAGGGTCATTTCAGGAAAGATTGCCCCAAGCTAAAACAGAACGAGAACAATGGAGGCAACAGCGGTGGCGGAAGCAATGGTAAAGGAAGAGCTTTCGTCATTGGGTCGGGTCAAGCCCGCAATGATCCGTATGTGGTGACTGGTAAGTTTCCTGTGAACGACTGTTTTGCTTCTGTTTTGTTTGACACTGGAGCTGGTAGGAGTTTTGTGTCGAACGCCTTTAGTCAACTCTTAGACTTAACTCTAACCCCGTTAGATGCTAAGTTTCCAGTAGAATTAGCCGACGGAAAGTCTGTAGAAAGGACTCATGCACTTGCGGGATGTAAGTTAAAACTGTCAGGTCATATTTATGATATCGACCTTATACCTTTTACGCTTGGAAGTTTCGATGTCGTTGTCGGCATGGACTGGTTATCTATGTCACGACAAGATAGTCCACAACGCTACCCCTTCCGGCGAGATCATTTGAATCCAGGGCGAGAAGCGGCATGACCACCAGCGTCATCACCCTCATGAAGGCGCAGAAGTATCTACGAAAGGATCACCCGGCAATTTTGGCGCATATTGTTGAGAAACCCGCGGAGGATAAGAGAATTGAAGATATACCGATTGTGCGAGATTTTCCGGAAGTTTACCCGGAGGATTTGGCTGGACTCCCTCCTATACGACAAGTCGAATTCCAAATCGAGTTGACACCCGGTGCAGCACCCATAGCCCGAGCCCCGTACCGGCTCGCACCGGCGGAGCTTCAGGAACTGTCCACTCTGTTGCAAGATTTGTTGGATAAGGGTTTTATCCGACCTAGCTCATCGCTATGGGGAGCCCCTGTCTTATTTGTCCGAAAGAAGGACGGGACTTTCCGCATGTGCATCGACTACAGAGAACTGAACAAGGTGACGATTAAGAACCGTTATCCTTTACCTCGAATTGATGATCTGTTTGACCAGCTTCAAGGATCGAGTTACTACTCGAAGATCGATCTGCGATCTGGTTACCATCAACTAAGAGTGCGCGAAGAAGATATCTCAAAGACGGCTTTCAGAACACGGTATGGTCACTACGAGTTTTCGGTTATGCCTTTTGGCTTAACTAACGCACCAGCCGTATTTATGGATCTCATGAATCGCGTATGCAAGGCGTACCTCGACAAGTTTGTGATTGTTTTCATTGATGATATTCTCGTCTACTCCAAGGACAAGGCTGACCACGAGGAACACTTAAGGGTAATTCTGGAATTATTGAAGAAGGAACAACTGTACGTAAAACTCTCGAAATGCGGATTTTGGCTTCGCGAGGTTCACTTTTTAGGACATGTGATTAATGAGAATGGTATCCATGTCGATCCCGGCAAGGTAGAAGCCATCAAAAACTGGGAAGCACCTAAGACTCCGACTGAGGTGCGACAATTCTTAGGACTGGCCGGCTACTACCGACGTTTTATCGAGGGATTTTTAAAGATTGCTCAACCCCTCACCGCTTTGACTCACAAAGGCACTAAGTACAATTGGGGTGACGCGCAAGAATCCGCTTTTCAACTGTGGAAAACCAAACTCTGTAGTGCCCCTATTCTAGCCCTACCCAAGGGAACAGAGAATTTTGAGGTACATTGTGACGCATCGATACAAGGTCTCGGTTGTGTGCTGATGCAACTCGAGAAGGTTATAGCCTATGCCTCTCGACAACTACGGATTCACGAGAAGAACTACACGACCCATGATTTGGAACTCTGAGCTGTGGTGTTTGCCCTTAAGATATGGAGGCATTACTTGTACGGTACCAATTTTTCCATTTACACCGACCACAAGAGTCTCCAACATATCTACGATCAGAAGGAGCTGAACATGCGACAGCGTCGTTGGGTCGAGTTGCTTAAGGATTATGATTGTGCCATCAAGTACCACCCTAGCAAGGCCAATGTAGTGGCCGATGCTCTCAGCAGAAAAGAAACAGATAAACCCAGACGAGTGCGAGCATTGCAACTCACGATTCATGCCAACTTACCCGATCAAATTCGCGAGGCGCAACTCGAAGCTTTGAAGGATAAAAATCTTCCATTAGAACTCATGCGGGGCATGAACAAAAAACTTGAAACCAAATCGGACGGGGTCCGATACTTTGATAACCGGATTTGGGTTCCACGATACAGAGAGTTGAGAACTCTAGTGATGGACGAAGCACACAAGTCCCGATATTCTATCCACCCTGGCTCAGATAAAATGTACCATGACTTAAAGGCACTTTACTGGTGGCCGAACATGAAAGCCGACATTGCCACCTACGTGAGCAAATGCTTGACTTGTGCCAGAGTCAAAATAGAATACCAGAAACCATCTGGCCTGCTACAACAACCGGAACTTCCAATGTGGAAATGGGAACACATTTCAATGGACTTCATCACAGGATTACCTAAGACACTGACGGGATGCGATACCATCTGGGTGATCGTTGACCGGTTGACTAAGTCTGCACACTTCTTAGCGATTAAGGAATCGGACAAAATGGAAAGACTGACTCGCGTTTACATGAAAGAAGTGGTGTCTAGACACGGAGTGCCTGTCTCAATCATTTCTGATCGAGATTCTCGTTTCACTTCGCACTTTTGGAAGTCGCTACAGAGCGCACTAGGCACCCGTCTTGATATAAGCACAGCATTCCATCCTCAGACGGATGGGCAAAGTGAACGAACTATTCAGACCTTAGAGGACATGTTGCGTGTATGTGTGTTGGATTTCGGAAAAAGTTGGGAACCTCACTTACCTTTGGTAGAGTTTTCGTATAATAACAGCTACCACGCAAGTATTAAAGCAGCGCCGTTTGAAGCACTGTACGGACGGAAGTGTCGATCACCTCTCTGCTGGGCAGAGGTGGGTGACAGACAAATCACTGGTCCAGAACTGGTACTCGAAACATCGGAAAAGATTGTTCAAATCCGAAACCGCATGGCAGCAGCACGAGATCGCCAAAAGAGTTACGCCGACAAACGCCGAAAGCCTCTCGAATTTCAAGTGAACGACCAAGTATTACTCAAAGTCTCACCTTGGAAAGGTGTGGTTCGCTTTGGGAAGCGAAACAAACTCAACCCACGATACGTTGGTCCTTACCGGATAACTGAGCGCATTGGTCCGGTGGCGTACCGACTGGACCTACCAACGGAACTCAGTGGCGTACACAATGTTTTTCAAGTATCCAATTTGAAGAAATGCCTATCTGATGAAACCCAAGTAGTCCCTTTGGACGAACTGCAAGTTGATGAACAGCTACGCTTCATTGAAGAACCAGTCGAAGTTTTGGATTGGGAAACCAAAACACTCAAGCACAGCAAGATTCCAATCGTTAAGGTTCGTTGGAACTCGAGACGTGGACCGGAGTTCACGTGGGAACGTGAGGATCAAATGATGAAAAAGTATCCTCACCTTTTTGAAGGGCTGACCAAACACCGGAAACCGCGAAACTCGGCAAACCGTCAGAAATCACCAGAGGTATGAATTAAATTTCGGGACGAAATTTCTTTCTACTAGGGGATGATATGACAAACTGAAAATTTTTTTTTCTTACTTTTTCAGACACTCATCACGACTTGACTCAAATTTTCGGGACGAAAATTCTTTAACATGGGAATGATGTGACAATCGTCAATTTCAGGTTAACTCCGTTAACTCAACTCCGTCAATTCAAACTTAAAGATCACTGAATCTATAACGCACACCTCATTACATTTAAACTATGGTTTAAATGACGCTTGACACTTACTACATGTGTAGTCTTTCGGGAATTGCACCGAAACGCAAACGAATTGACGCAAACCATTGGTGAATAAACGAAAAACGTCAAAACAATAATTATGTGATAATTATGTGTTAGACTTATGTGTTATGTGATAACATTGTATAAAACGCTAACTCAAGATGCAAACGAGTTAAATTAAGCTAGAAAAGTGATAAACAGGTAGTTGAGGGACCTAGATGTAATATGTTATTATTATTAACAATAATAAACCCTAACTCTCTCTTCTCTCTTTCACTCTACCCGACGGCAGCCCTCCCCCTCCCCTCTCTCGCGATCGGCAGCCTCACACACACACATATCACACCCGTTAAAGCTTGAATCTTCATAATCGGAGCATCCTACACTCGTTTCTAAGCACCTCTCACGTTTCTCTTGGTTATCTCTGCGTTTTTAAGGTATATATATGAAACCCTAACTATTGAATATCATATATTAAGTGTTTTATGATTGATTATGGCTAGAGGATGATTGATTTGTGTTGGTGATTGATATTGATAGTCATATGTGATTTTGAACGGTGAAAGATTGATGAATCATTAATTGTTTGTAAACCCTAAAGGGTTACTACTGATTTTTATGATTAATAATGTTTATTGCGTGTTTTGAGTTATGTCATATGCTTAGGATGCATGTTAGATGATTGTTTATGCTTGCTGAGTTTGACAGCAGTGATTGTTAAAATTGAACGGTGTGTAACTTGTTGAGTATATAAGCAAACTGAGCTAATTATGAGTCTACAAGGTAGTACTCTGAGTCTAGTTTTCAGAAAGTCCAACCACGCCTAATTTGGAGGTGTTTTGGTTGGTCAAACGATTTAAATGCGATTAAAGGTCAAAACTGGTACTGGACAGATTGTAAGTTATGATTAGACAACTGTAACTAAATGTTAATTTAAGAATTGGTTGAGATTATTAATACTACAGTAAACTAGGTTGAGTCTAGTTTCTAAAGAATATAAATTTGCAATTTTTGGACATGTAAAAGTTAACCTTTATGATTTTACAAAAACGTTGTGCAAAGCTGAGTTGTTAGACCTGCTGTTAGGTTATTTTGTAAATATTATATCTCATGAACTACGAGACCAATTGGGTTGGTTCCACTTCTAGAAGTTGACTTGTTGAGTTAGGAACCTAACCCAAGTGGTCTTGCATCTGTTGGATTTTTCATTTAACGGGAATTTGAAATAACATTCTGTTGCGCATAAATTTGACTGTTATGAGTTTGCTGTAATGTTTTGATCATTGTGAGAAACCTATGGGGAATAAAAGTAAAATAAAACATGTTCTGGAAACCTAATACATGTATGCTTTTGTGATGATTTTTGATGAATTAATTGAGATGCTATGATCGGTGGAATAGTATAATCTTTCAAGTAGAATTCTGTCTCAGTAAAGTTAACTGCCGAACTTTGTGAAAATGCATGAAAAGTGCTAGTTGCTAGTTAATTGTTATGTTTTGACCAAATTGCGCCTGCGGGGAATACTTGCTAAATAAGTGTGGTATTTTGACCAAATTGCCCCTGCGGGGAATAGTTGCTAGTGATATACGTTATTAATACATGACACGTAAATAATTGTTCACACATGTATCGTATCACAAATGTACTTGTTAAGTCACACACGATTCACAAATAAACACGAAACGTATCTTGTGCTTAGGAATTATGTGCCGGGTCTAGAGACTCGATATTAGTTCCGATACTTAGAAAATCTCCTTGTTGTTTTAGAACGCTAGAGAGAGTTTTCTGTGACGCGCATCACTTGGTGATTTATTTTGGGAATTTTTCGTAAACAGTGAGTTCACTTACCCCTTTTAAACTGTTTTCAAACGCTTTTCACTTGGGGAGATAACATACTCCGAAAACGCATTTAAGATTTTGTTAATATAGATTATATATCACTTGTAAAGACTAAGTGGCAAACGCAATAACTAAAGTCCTTCATTCACATCGAACCGTTTAGTATTGGATAATAGCGAGTCATTGTTGAGTAGTACTACTGGGTTTGACAAACCCCACCCAACGCTAAACTCGACTGGAGGTTGAGTGGGTGTAATCTTGGCTAAACACATACCATGGTCGGGATAGACCTGGTGGCAAGGCAAATGATAAACAGTCAGCTTCGGTGTCGAACACTTAGTAATACTTGTTTTATAGGCTAGCTACCTATAGATATATAATTGACATAACACTATCTGGTAACCCAAAACGCTGAACGCAAAACGCTAAACGCTTTATTTTATATAAACTTGTGAACTCACCAACCCCGTGTTGACACTTTTAGTATGTTATTCTCAGGTAGCCGAGGCGGGCGCGCGGTATAAGATCATGCATGGTTTTTGAACATTCTGATATGCAAACATGTTTTTAACTATTATCACTTGGGTTTTTAAGTCGTCCTGCGTGACGTAACTTTTGTCTTTGGTTTTTACGCTTCCGCACTTATTTTCATTTAAACATTTTTGTTGTTTGATTATAACTAATGATTCCGATCCTGTTAGTTCACACCCTCTGACGGTAAAACTCCGTTAGTGGATTTTGAGGGTGTGACAGATTGGTATCAGAGTCATTGGTTATAGCGAACTAAAAGCTGCATGCATACTAGACTATAACCGCGACGACCCATTAGTTATAATGATACGCACTGCATAAGTTTGTGTAGTCTTTGTTATCTTATCTCTTTACCTCTTTCACTCATACGCGCGCATACACGGCTTACCTGTAAGGATGTCGACGCCATCGTCATCATCATCCGACCCGATGTCTCACGCCCCTGGAAAGGAACCGCATCTTCCCAACTCATCGCCACCCCGAGTAGTCCCGGAGCTCGAAGCTCCTGCACCGAAGAGGTATCGCTTATCCGGAGGCATGTACGAAAACGAAGTTAGCTGGGATTGGTACCCTAATATGATCAGACGTATGGTCTATCGTGAACAAGTTCCTCCGCTACCTCACCCGAACCATCCTGCTTACCCCAACACCCTACCACCCATAACCGAACCTGTGGAGCGAATTCTTGCAGCTGTTGTCTCTTGTTTAGAGCGTAACGTGGGTTTTATGCGCTCGGCGAGAGCGGATAATTCCCGGACTGATAAGAGATGCAACCGAAACTGAAGAGGAAATTTCCCGCCTGACAGCGGCAATGAAGGAAATGCAAGAGGCTAGTGATCAACAGATGAAGATTATGAGAAAGAGGCAAGCCGAGATGATAGACTTGTAAGAGCAACTCCAAGTAGAAAGGACCCGAACTGAGATAGCTTTAGAGTGTTGTGATGTCTTACAAATGCAAATTGCTCAGAACGCAGCCGAACCTGAGGCAGAGCCCGAAGAGGAACCCGAAGAAGATCCCGAAGAGGAGCCTGAGGAGGATCCCGAGGAAGATCCCGAGGAGGAACCCGAAGAGGAACCGGAGGAAGAACCGGCTGAGCCAAAGGCACACTCAGAGGTGTCCTCAGACGATGTGCATGTGCAAATTCTTGGATTGGAACTGGCTAACGCTATGAACTGAGAGGAGTTCAAGAATATGATGCGAGAAGAGTACTGTCCGAGAGAGGAGATTGCAAAGTTGGAATCTGAGTTTTGGTCATTGAAGATGGTGAGTTCGGAAATCGAAGCCTACACCACCCGTTCTCACGAGTTAGCTGTGATGTGTCCACGGATGGTAGACCCACCGAGTAAGAGGATTGAAATGTATATTGATGGGTTAGCACCGCAAATTCAGGGCATGGTGACGTCTTCCAGACCAGCCACGATTCGACAAGCGATTCGGTTAGCTCACAAACTAACGGATCAAGCAGTGACCCAAGGTGCGTTACCACCTAGGGGTTCAACCACTAAAGCCTGTGACAACCCGAGTACTGACAACTGCAACAACAACAACCCGAGCAATGGAAAGAGAAAGTTTGACAACTCCAGATCCTCATCCTCGAACCCCCCACAGTAACAACACTACCGTAAGCCCGAATTCACTCGGGGCTTCAACAATTAGGGTCACAACAACAATAACAACGGTGGCGGGCAGGGTTCGAGCGGATATGCTGGGAAATATCCGAAGTGCAACAGGTGCAACTATCATCATGCTGGCCCGTGTGACCGTGTCAAGTGTCTGAGATGCAGAAAGATGGGTCATCAGGCCAAGGAATGTAGAGGAGACCTAGCGTCGAAGAGTGCTCCTAAACCACCTATGACGACGAAGGGATGTTTCGAATGTGGTAAAGAGGGTCATTTCAGGAAAGATTGCCCCAAGCTAAAACAGAACGAGAACAATGGAGGCAACAGCGGTGGCGGAAGCAATGGTAAAGGAAGAGCTTTCGTCATTGGGTCGGGTCAAGCCCGCAATGATCCGTATGTGGTGACTGGTAAGTTTCCTGTGAACGACTGTTTTGCTTCTGTTTTGTTTGACACTGGAGCTGGTAGGAGTTTTGTGTCGAACGCCTTTAGTCAACTCTTAGACTTAACTCTAACCCCGTTAGATGCTAAGTTTCCAGTAGAATTAGCCGACGGAAAGTCTGTAGAAAGGACTCATGCACTTGCGGGATGTAAGTTAAAACTGTCAGGTCATATTTATGATATCGACCTTATACCTTTTACGCTTGGAAGTTTCGATGTCGTTGTCGGCATGGACTGGTTATCTATGTCACGACAAGATAGTCCACAACGCTACCCCTTCCGGCGAGATCATTTGAATCCAGGGCGAGAAGCGGCATGACCACCAGCGTCATCACCCTCATGAAGGCGCAGAAGTATCTACGAAAGGATCACCCGGCAATTTTGGCGCATATTGTTGAGAAACCCGCGGAGGATAAGAGAATTGAAGATATACCGATTGTGCGAGATTTTCCGGAAGTTTACCCGGAGGATTTGGCTGGACTCCCTCCTATACGACAAGTCGAATTCCAAATCGAATTGACACCCGGTGCAGCACCCATAGCCCGAGCCCCGTACCGGCTCGCACCGGCGGAGCTTCAGGAACTGTCCACTCTGTTGCAAGATTTGTTGGATAAGGGTTTTATCCGACCTAGCTCATCGCTATGGGGAGCCCCTGTCTTATTTGTCCGAAAGAAGGACGGGACTTTCCGCATGTGCATCGACTACAGAGAACTGAACAAGGTGACGATTAAGAACCGTTATCCTTTACCTCGAATTGATGATCTGTTTGACCAGCTTCAAGGATCGAGTTACTACTCGAAGATCGATCTGCGATCTGGTTACCATCAACTAAGAGTGCGCGAAGAAGATATCTCAAAGACGGCTTTCAGAACACGGTATGGTCACTACGAGTTTTCGGTTATGCCTTTTGGCTTAACTAACGCACCAGCCGTATTTATGGATCTCATGAATCGCGTATGCAAGGCGTACCTCGACAAGTTTGTGATTGTTTTCATTGATGATATTCTCGTCTACTCCAAGGACAAGGCTGACCACGAGGAACACTTAAGGGTAATTCTGGAATTATTGAAGAAGGAACAACTGTACGTAAAACTCTCGAAATGCGGATTTTGGCTTCGCGAGGTTCACTTTTTAGGACATGTGATTAATGAGAATGGTATCCATGTCGATCCCGGCAAGGTAGAAGCCATCAAAAACTGGGAAGCACCTAAGACTCCGACTGAGGTGCGACAATTCTTAGGACTGGCCGGCTACTACCGACGTTTTATCGAGGGATTTTTAAAGATTGCTCAACCCCTCACCGCTTTGACTCACAAAGGCACTAAGTACAATTGGGGTGACGCGCAA
>NW_027499843.1:0-26403 GCF_021521415.1 Bidens hawaiensis | reverse complement strand
TGGAGAGAGATATGTGATATATGTGTTATGTAAGAATGATTGCTTGATGGTACGTGAACGATCTTCGGATATTGCACGTACTGTCAGGTTGTAGTGCTATGTATAAGGTAAGTATAATATGAATGCTTATGCGTATGAACGTGATAGAGATAATAAAAGAAGGAAATAATGATGTATGGTCGTATGGTTACGAAAGGGTACCGAGCCATAATAATACTCGAGGTATGATGTATGGTTGTATGGCTACGAAAAGGGTACCGAGCCCTAAAAATACTCGGGGTATAATGTATGGTAACGAAGAGGGAATCGAACCCTACTAATATTCGAAAACTAGGGACCAGACCCTTATAATATCTGTGATGTTAGGGACCAGACCCTTATAATATCTGTGATGTTAGGGAATCGAACCCTTCTAATATTCGAAACTAGGGACCAGACCCTTATAATATCTGTGATGTTAGGGAATCGAACCCTTCTAATATTCGAAAACTAGGGACCAGACCCTTATAATATCTGTGAGGTTATAGGGCGAAAGGCTCTTTAAAACGTATGATTATGTATGTAAAGAAAGTATGAAGGTAACAATGAAAGTAAAAGCACTTAAGTGTGTATGAAAGAAAGTTAAGAGGTTAAGTATGAAATGTAAAGCATGTATTGTATGATTATGTGATTAACTAGAACTCACTCAGCGTAGCTGACTTTTAGTATGCACGCAGGTGAGTAGGATGAGTCAGCGGGCTTGAGCGGGGACACATGGCAGAAGAATAAGAGCCTGGCATCTGAAGACTTACGATGTTTTAATTTTAATGTTTAATGTGAAAGACAAAGGACGTTTTGAGACAAGTTATGAAATATTGTAATGTTTTATGAAAGTTTTATATTCCGCGTAAATGTTCTAATTAACTCTGATATTTAGAACTGTGTTTATGAGTAAATCCAACACGAAAGTAGGGTTACCGGTAACGGGGCCTTACAAATTGTGTGATTCGGTTGCTTCGGTAACTAAGATACACTAGAGAATACGGGTTACATTATAACAGATATCCAACAGTTGTCGAAGGACATTGTGATGCAAATTGGATATCTGACACGAATGATTCCAGAGCAACAAGTGGGTATGTATTCACACTTGGAGGTGCTGCTATATCGTGGAAATCGTCTAAACAAACGGTTATAGCTAGATCCACGATGGAATCAGAATTCATCGCCCTAGATAAAGCGGGCGAAGAGACAGAATGGTTACGTCAATTTGCTGAGGATATACCAAGATGGCCTAAGCCTGCATCGGCCAACTGTATACATTGTGATAGCCAATCGGAAATTGGCAGAGCTCATAGCACAATGTATAATGGTAAGAATAGACATATTAGACGTAGACATAATACGGTACGACAACTAATATCTGCTGGAATTATCACTGTTGACTATGTGAAGTCAAAGGATAATATTGCGGATCCGCTAACAAAAGGCCTAAGTAGAGAGTTAGTTCAGAAGTTGTCCATGGGAATGGGACTGAAGCCCTTGAAAAATTAAAGTTCATGCGAAGGAAACCTAACTCAACAGACTGGAGATCCCAAGAGTTGAGTTCAATAGGAAAACCTAATTGTATGAATTAGTGCGGTCACTGTGGGGGGTATAACCCTACAATTTTAAGAGGGAGTTTACCATGTGGCAAGGTAACCTTCCTAGTCCATTCCTAAAAGTGACAAGTGTGAGGCTAAGCATATGGCTTTTAATGATTCGACCAAGGTAGTCATACATGGTGAATCACCTTTGTGAGAGAGAAGTAGGGTGTAAGGCCCCGTTACCGGTAGCCCTACTTTCTTGTTGGATTTACTCATAAACGCAGTTCTAAATATCAGAGTTAATTAAAACATTCGCGGAACATTAAAAACTTTCATAAAACATTTCGTAACAATCCAAAACTTGTCTTAAACAAACAACTTGTCTTTCAAAAACAAAGTAATTAAAACATATCACGTCTTGAGCCTTCTGATGCCAGCCTCTTATTCAATGCCACGTGTCTCCTCAAGAGAGCTGCCTCATCCTACTCACTGCGTGCATACTAAAAGTCAGCTACGCTGAGTGATTTCTAGTTAATCATACATTATACAATACACACAAACTTATATTCTTTCATTCATACTTTCATACTTTCTTTTATACTAACTTACTTTCATATCTTACGTTATAAAGAGAATTACGCCCTACATTCCTCGAGTATTATTAGGGCTCGGTACCCTCCTTCCTCGAGTATTATTAGGGCTCGGTTCCCTAGTTCTCGAATATTAGTAGGGTTCGATTCCCTCTTCCTTACCATACAACCATACATCATACCTCGAGTATTATTAGGGCTCGGTACCCTTTTCGTAACCATACAACCATCCTTTCCTTCTTTTATTAACTTTATCACGTTCATACACATAAGCATACATATCATACTTACCTTATACATAGCGTTACAACCTGACAGTACGTGCAATATCCGAAGATTGTTCACGTACCATCAAGCAATCATTCATACATTTCACATTATTCACATAAAGGCATACACTTATCTCTTAGAATAAGCGTATTAACAAACATATTGAGTATGCACACAGCCTCAAAAACATAACACATAAATGTGGCTAGAACTCACCTGGATCCTGTTGCGTTCATCGTTAATCGTTATCCCTTTCCTGGGCTGTGCACGACTAACTGTATAATAATTACATGTATTAATTAACTATCACTACCTTATTTACATTAACCTATCTTAACACATTTTTCACTAGGATTTTAATTTATTTTCTAAACGAACTTAACTTTTGGCGAACTTAATATTCGGCGAACTTAACATTCGGCGAGGTTAGTGTTCGGCGAACTTGGCTTTGGCGAACTTATACAAGCGAAGTTCACAGTAGGTGAACTTGCATGCTTAGAGAACTTATACCAGGCGAAGTTCACAGTAGGCGAACTTGTATGCTTAGCGAACTTGCTGGGCGAACTTGCTGTGGGCGAAGTTACCCAGCAGCAGCTACGGCTCGTCCCAAAACCTCTGTAATCAGTCGATTTTCAAGGTGTAATATATCGATAAGATGTTAATAATTCTCGCAAACATTCCTTTAGCCGTTTTTGGGTAAAACACGACCCGAAAGTGCGTAAAGCTTGGACCTTTAGATTAAAACGTTCAATACTAGGTTTAAAGGTTTATTTCTAACGAGCCATAGCAGCCGTAAGTTCGTTAAGTTCATCTCTAACATCAAGTTTACAACTTTACGTTTCATTCATACCCGATCTATTCTAGACTCAAGTTTCAAGGCTAACCGTCTATAAAAACATAAACTTTAAGATAGAAATCATACCTTTACGTTTCGTTTGGCCTAGGCTAGCTTGTTTATGAACTATAAATCTCGTGTATGGCTCGAATAGTCAAGATCCACCAAAACGAATGTTCGCTCGACCTCGCTTTCCCTCTTTCTCTCTCGGTCGTAAGGTGTTGTAGGGTGTGTGTGTTATGAGTGTGTTAGAGAATAAGATGGTAAGAATGAGGATTTAGGGTTTTAGGATGGTTTAAGGGGTATTTATATCCCTTAAAGCCCATGGACATAAGGCTCATTACTCTTTTTTTTATCCATCTTAATTACTCCAAGTCCAAGACCCTTTTTCTTTATTAAACACTAGCTAATAATATTTAACGCTTGAAACTTAACGAAATCTTCCTTTATTTAATATTATAATATTTTAGGATGTTACATGGGGTCGCTTCGAAGGGTATTGTTGGGCACAATACTTAATAGCTCTTGCAGAACCAGGCGCATGTTCATGACCATAACGAACATAACTATGAGGACTTGACTTTGTCAGGGAGAGTCTTGTGTGAAGTGTATTGTCGTCTACACAAACTGCCTCGAGTTCAAAGACATCACCGTCTACTCAGAGCCAGTGGGCTAAGTATGCTTCATAATCAAAGGTTCAAAGGATAACACATACCTATTGTATGCAAGATTCAACTGTTGAAATCTAATTGGAATAATGTGGTTGTTTCGACCTCCATTCATGTGGGGGATTGTTGGAAGTTTTAAGTGTGTGAATGAAGGAAGTGGTGGAAGTGGTAAATGTTTGTCCCACATCGGGTTGGGAACAAAATAATGAATGGTTTATAAGGTAGTGACCTTACACCCATTTGAATTATTATGACATGTTTTACCACAAGTCCTACGCGCGCGCAAGGGGGGTGCAAATTTGGGTTTCTGGACTAGAAATTCATCGAACTCGTGCGTGCCCGCACGTCCCACGGACACGAATGCAACTCCGAAAACCCGAGCCCGCGTCAGACGATTTTTTGAATTCGGTTTTGAAATTCAAAATATGGTGGTCTAGTCAATACCATTAATAATCATAATGATTATGATTATTGTGTTTCAGTTTCAATTCTTTTTGATAATGGTCATTAGATGAGTATTATTATTATTTAATATTCTTTAATGGTCATAACTAAGAGTTAATTATATGGTTATGACTCTTGGTTATAAATACCATGACATTCTTCATTTGTAGACACACCAACTCAAAAAACACACTTCATTTTCTTCCTACTGCAACAACATTATTTTCCGTTTTTGTTTCAGGCAAGTGTCCGAGTCCGGCAGAGCACCGATTCTGTTTCGAACCGGAGTACCCTGAGAACAGACTGAGAATCTGTTTAAGGGAATTGTGTTAAACACAAGCCCGGTTTACTGTGTCGATTATTTTTTATTTCTTTATTTCTGGTTATTATTAATACAAGATTTCCAACATTATATTCTTACGATTGTTATAAGCTTCTTACGTTTGTTATAAGCTCAAATACATGTTATGAGCATACTAATTGAGCTTATTATCGGAACAAATTTATGATTTATGTCGAATAGCTCAAACACAAGTCTTTGATTTTTGTTTTTGTTTTCCTTAAAAAATGCCTAGGTTCTTATGCTCATTATAACAATAGTTACTACTATGATTTACAATTTGGCCAATATTACTTAAATGCTATAGATACACAGTTAGTTGCATATGTGTGGTTTATAATCTTTTAGGTTTCAAATAAACATATTAAGATATTTTTAAGCTTCACAAAACTAAAGAGGCCTCAAATAACCATCTTTAACAATTTATTGGCTTTAAGTGCACTTTTTTTTGACAATTTTAAAAAATAATCTAGATTTTTCTAGGTCGTATTTGTGATCGCATTTGTTTTTGTTATGAGATTGTATATCATTCTCTATGTTGTCTCTCTTACACACATCCACCATATATTAAATAAGTATTGTAAAATTGGTCCATTAACTACATACGGAATATCTCATGAATCATGATCCAAGGTGAAAATGCGAATCGTAGTGGTTTCACATAGATATCGTCATGGATAAATCGTATCTTCCCTTTTTAAGACGCTTTGCCTATAAGGGAAACCATTTCCTACCCGAGGATTATAAATTTCAACTCGACATTCTTTCGCACACGATATAAAATAATAGTGTCGTTGAAATCAAACTTATAAAGAGAGTCCACATGTTAACAATCTAAACACAACGCATGTTTGTTTTACCAATCAACAAACTCGTTTCGTAAAATAAGCTTTGTCTCAACCTCTTTGGCATAATTCAACATAATTCTTAAGTTGCTTTTGAGAAAATGCCTTACACACATTTATAAGCATACTAATTGAGGAGTTCCTCAAAGCAAACTTAACATTTATGTTGAATAGCTCTAAGATTGTAGTCATTTTATAATCACTTTAGCAATACACTAGTTACTACAATTATCACCAATTTTGTATGCCTAACTTAGATTTTTTTAGAACGACGAATTTTCGTATTGAGGCTACCGCACTCTTCAAATTTGGAGAGCCCCGTTTCCTCACCCTGGCCCGACTACGTTGTCTTAACTGGGCCCACGCTGTCTTTCAGAGTTTGGCTTGGGCGTTCCCCCGAAAACAATACCGTCAGCTGCCACTTGACAGTTGTTGTGACACCACAAGAGCATAACTCTCTGGGGTAACACATGGTGGGACGAAAATCCCCGTGGGCTCGGGGTTTAAATTGACAACCTTTGCATAAGACCTAGCTCAAAAACTTCATTTCCAATATCTACCCAAAGTGACACAAGTGGGAATTAAACTTGATTCTCCATTAGGAAACCCAAGCCTCCTACCACCAGGCTATAAGTGGGGGATGTAAACCTAACTTACATGCGTTAGATTCACAGCTAGTAGCAATTCAAAATAATCCGTAGTTTAGATATTTCAAGTTTCAAATAATTATCTTCAAAAGTTCTTAGGGTTCACATAATGATGGAGGCCTCAAATAACCATCTTTTTAGTTCTCAATGTTTCAAAATGCACTTTATGACGATTTTATGAAAGAATCCAACATTTTTGTGGTCGTATTTGTGATCTATCCCACAACGATAAGAGAACGCAGCTTAAAATCCATTATTCAAAATGCATCTACATTTTAGAATAATTCAAAGTTTAAAATAAATATCCATCTCTTTTGTTCTCCATGGGTTTCAAATGTACTTTTGACGATTTTATTAAAGAATCCAACATTTTCATGGTCATATTTGTGATCAATGTTTATTGTTTAATGATGTTTTTAAGTCATTTTTCTTAGTAGTTTCTTTAACACACATTTATCATATATTGCATAAATATTGTAAGGGTGATCCATTAGTGCAAATCAAAGAAGGTAATTAACATAGATACATCGTGATGGTTAGATCATATGTTCATTTTTTAAGGAATAAAAATCATCTTTTGCTAAGGTCATCAATCCCTACTAGGGGATTACATATTTTACCACGACATCCTATCCCACATCGATCGTAAAATAATAATTTTATCGAAATCAGATTATAAAATGAGTACACATATTGTCGGTATCCACACAACACACACTTGGTTTACCAATCGACAAACATTTTTAGTAGAATAATTGTTGTCTTAATCTCTTCAGCAAGAGTCGGCATAATTCTTATGTTTGTTTCCAATATCAATTCACACACATGTTATAAGCATTCTGATTGAGCTGATTACTGGAACAAACTTATGATATATGTTTAATAGCTCAAACAAAGTCATTGAGTTTTGTTTTTATTTTTATTTTCCTTTTAAAACGTCCAGGTTCTTATACTCATTATAACAATAGTTACTACAACGATCATCTTATCAATTTAACTTATACGCATTAGATACACAATTAATTAGTTACATGGCTAAATGATTCTGCAGTTTAGAATCTTTCAGGTTTCACATAAACATTTTAAAAAGTTCTTGGGCTTCACGTAACGAAGGAGGCCTCAAATAACCATCTTTGGCTTCTAATGCACTTTTTAACAATTTTAAGAAAGATTCCAGCCTTTTCATGGTCGTAGTTGTGTATTTGTTATCGATGTTTGTTTTTGTTATAAATTTTACATCATTCTCTTTGATTTAAATAGTGCAAATCGTGGTTGTTTAACATAGATAACACAGTGGTCAGATAGATAAAATAACCTATTAACTAAAAGTAATTCTTATTAAAATAAAATAAAAATGTCAAATATACTACATTTATAAAATTAAATTGCTGGTATTTTTATTTTCTTTTAAAAAAAATTGGATGTCATAATAATAAAGAAAAAATAAAAGCAAGGAATTAAAATATTTTTCAAACTAGAAATTCTCAAATTAAATATCTATAAAGCATTTTTAAATAAGTATATAAGATCTGCTTTATCTTATAACGAATGTAGATTTAGTATA
Source organism: Bidens hawaiensis (assembly GCF_021521415.1). Taxonomy (NCBI): domain Eukaryota; kingdom Viridiplantae; phylum Streptophyta; class Magnoliopsida; order Asterales; family Asteraceae; genus Bidens; species Bidens hawaiensis. The sequence goes on along the minus strand of NW_027499843.1, from coordinate 18,635 downwards.
TGTAATTTTTATAAGCAGACGTCGTATAATTGTTTTTTATATATTGATATCAAATTATTGTAACTATGTATATATAAAAAGAAAGGGTTTGTATATAGAGGGTTTTTTATTTTCTTTCTTGCCGTTCTAGTGTAAAGTTTGTTGATTACAAATATTTTCCAAAATATAGTATTTTGTTTGGAACGTAAGTTATACGAGTTGTGGTAGTGCGTCGGTATCTTCACGGATCAAACCGATTCCAACCGAACAATATTGTTACCTATATCAGTATTATCGAAACCTGGTACTCGTATATGTATCGACATCTTTTTTGACATATCACTATTTTATTATTGTAATTTTTACTAAATTCTTTATTTGTATTTAGAAAAAAATAAACATTTTTTTTCTTCAAAAAATACATCCTAACGGTTTTTTCTAAAATAAAACCTAAATTTTAAAATTTGCTTAAATAATTTTTTTAATTCTCTTTTAGAATTTTTTTTTAGTTTTACGATTTGACTAAACTAAAGAAAACACTTAAAATAAAAAACTTATTTAAAACTTATCTAATACAATTAGTTTTTTGTCATAAAAAACAATTAATTAATATTTATATATAAGAAAATTGTCACACCCCGATCACAGGCGGCAGAACATGTCGGGGTACGACGGATTGCTCAAGAACACAAGACACTATTAAAGTGACAATATTTAAACAACTCATTCATTTAAATCAATCATCAAAAGTAACACAACTTGTTCATACAAAATAACACCGAATACAAGAATTAAATTGTTCATTCTTCTAACAACCGAAACGTCTCAAAATAAAATAGTGTCTTCAAATTTCAATCAACCAATAACCAAACATGTAACAATGCATAAAATATATTTTGTCAAAAATATTGGTGAGCATTTTCATAGTTTTGAGAATATATAATATGAGGAAAAATCCACAACTCATATATGAAATTATAAATAAAAGCAACATGTGCGGTATATAAATCATAAATAAATGAGGATCCTTTCTAATTGGTAACAACCAACATACTCGGATAATGAGGCCCTATTCTACTAGCACAAGGCTAAAGTAGTTAGGGGTGCGTATGATCATACTTATTGAGGCACAACAACAACAACAAAAATAAACACTTGTGCACGTAAAGCATATGAGGCATATAACACACAATCGGGCAAATACTCAAGGTATCATACACCCTAGAGTTTGTGGTTTGAGGATCTAGTATCTTAAATCATTCTTGTTTTGAATAGGTATGCATGTTACCCCCAAAGTATAAAAATAAAAACGGAGGATGAAATGTACTCACTTGGAATAAGTGACTTGAAGATGAACTTGTCCAAAAGATAGCTTGGGAAAGGGCTCAACGAGTTAACGGACGAATCCTAGATTAAAAAGGTCCTTAAGTTAGTTGGATGTATGGTGAAAACTTAAAGTAAAATAAAAGGCAAGTTAAAATAAATAAACAAAGTTTTGGGTTTAAAGTGAAATAAAACTTAAGTAAACAAAATGACGGTTTAAAATTAAGTTATCTCGGAATCAGGTCTCGGTGTTTTTATCCATAAGTTTTACTTAACCTTTGTTAAGTAAATGTGTAGGGATTGGTATAATGCAATAGTGCACGAACCTTGTTAGATAAATACCAAAATGGGATTTAACGAGTGTTCGGTTTAGTCGGTTCGAGTCTTGATAATTGGTCAAGCCCGAATCCGATATTCCAAAATGATAAATGTTATGAGAATACTCATTAAAACATAAAGCTTAACTAAGTTAGAAGTCATATGAGAAAGAACTCCAAACGCCAATGTTAAGCGGGTTTTCAGGAGTAACGGCCCACGTCGCATTTACGTAAATACTCTCTTTCTTCTCTCTTTCTTCACGTAAATACTCTAAAGAGTGGAATCTAAAGGAGTAGCGGCCCACGTCGCATTTTTTTTAGTTTCCCAAAATCGGTTCGTCTGGTTTGTGGAGATCTTCACGAGTATATACCCGAGACCGATCGGAGCAGATATTAAGGACCGAATGCATTCGTACAAAATTAGGTCCGGGATCGGGTTTTTCGGGCTAGCTTTTCGGGCCGGCTTTTCGGGTATTTTCGGTCCAGCCCTAATTCTGCACGCCCCTAAACATAACCATATCATAATAACAAATACAAACAGTAAATAAAAGAACTTAAACATTTGAATTTTATATACAACTCTGTTTTAAAATAATGAAATAAAGAGTTAACGAGAGTTCGGTTTCGGTTCGGTCCATGACTCGGTATGAGACCGAGGTTGGTTGCCACATACCCAAAACTATAGAACTAATATAAACTCTTAAAACTCATATCTTAAACACAAACAGAAAGCTTAAATGAATCAAAACGTTAAAATGGACTAAAATAGCCTTTTCATGCATATTTGCCTTAAAATGGCATAAACACCTAATCCAACCATTGTTGGAGAAGGGAAAGTAAAGAAGAAGGGTATTATAATATAAATAAACTTAAAATACAAGATTTAATTACCCAAAACATATTCAAATCTAATATTAGCTTCTGTGTGACTTTAGAATGTCAAACTATCAAGAACTTGAGAAAAGAAGCTTATAACTAAGATTTGAGAGAGTGTTTGAGGTTTGAGCAGTTGAAAATGGGTGGGAGAGTCGGTATTTATAAGGAAAGTGTTAGGGGGTTGCCACCAAATTTCACCAATAGGATTACATGAATTTAAGATGGTTGGTTGGGGGTTAAATGAATTTAAGACCTTTAATTTAAATAAATTAATTAAAAGATTTATAATAATTAAAAGAAATCTGGACATAAGGTATATTTTACGGTTGGTAAAATATTTAAATGGATTTATCTTGGTTGGTTTTTGGCAACTTTGGTCCTTGTAGTTCATTTTAAGTCGTTTTTAGCCATAAAAGAGTGTTTTAAAAGAATGTAGAGGGTGTTATCTTGATCCGAGAATTGTATAACATAAATAAAACATAAAACCCAACATTTTATTAATAACGAAGGATCCTAAAGACAAAATGGGTCGGGTTTACAAAACAAATACAAATACGAATTTAAACCAAAAGAAAAAAGACGAATGTCAAAAAATAATGTATGACTAAAAAAGCAAATAAGAGAAAAATAATTTATTTAGTTAAAAATGATTTTTAAAAAGAAAATTCATTATAAAAAAAATCTATAAGAATTGTTTCTAGTCATATCGTAATAGAAAAGACAATTTTATTGAGAATTAAAATAAATTATTTAAACAACAAATTTAAATTGTAGGCTTTATTTTAGAAAAAATAGTTGAAGAATGTTTTTTTGAAAAAGGAGTTTATTTTTTTTTATTAAGAATTGTTTTTTTTTTCAATAGTATCAGGAGTGAGAAAAAAGAAGTTTAACCTATTTTTGTAAATACTTTTCAAATCATCTAGGTTGGTAAATACTTTTTCCCCTCCACCTATTTTGATAAAAAAAACTCAATAAACTTGTTTGGTAGAACAAGTGTTGTCCCGATCTCTTCAACATAATCCTTACGTTTGCATCCAGTAAGTGCCTAAAACACATTATAAGCATACTAATTAAGGCACTTAGTGGAGGCAAACTTAAGAGTTATGTTGAATAGCTAAATCACAACTCTTTGATTTTTATTTTTGTTTTCCCTTTTTAAGGCTTAGGTTCTTATTTTCGTTATAACAATAGTTGCAATCAGTGTTGTAAAAGTCGGATTTCAAGGCCTTGGAATCGGCGATTCCAAGGTCCTCGGACATCAACCTTGTCGCCTTTTTCCAACTCGGCCACCATTACTCGCCAAGGTCCAACTCGGTCAAACGGAATACTCGGGATTACTCGGCCTCCAAGGTCAACTCAAGAAAAATTTTTAAATTTTTAATTTTTTTAAATTTTTAATTTTTTATTTTTTAGTAAAAAATTAAAAATAACAACAAAACATGAATTTTTTGAATTATATTTTTTTTCAAATGAATTATAATTATTTTAACGTGAATTATGTTATCTTAACATATATATAATATTCGATAGTTATTTTATGTTATATTTATCATGTCCGAGCAGGGCCGGCTCATAGGGGTGGTAGGGTGGTCGACGGCCACAAGCCCGACACCCCTTTAGGCCCGATTTTTTTTTATTTTTAAAATTATATGTATTTTTAGTAAATACAATATGTATATTTAATGTTAAACTTAATTACATAACCACTAGCTTGGTCTAGTGGCAAAAGAGTATCACTCACAACCAAAAGGTTATGGGTTCTAGTCTCATGTGAAACATGTTTAGTCATATTTTAATACAAAAATTTTTTACACAACCCAAATTATAACCAAGTAAACTCATATAAAAATTAAATTGTTTTAAACTCAACAAAATACTCTTTTACTTAAGACCCAAAAAAATTTTCGCCTTCGCCCTAATTTTTTTTTTGATTTCTCGGAGCCGGCTCTGTGTCCGAGTACTCCCCGAGTACTCCGAGTACTCCCTACAAGGGGGTCGGCCGCCTAGGGACCGCCTAGCGAGTTTTACAACATTGGTTGCAATTATGATCAACAATTTAGTCTATTTAACTTAAATGCATTAAATGCACAGTTAGTTGCACCGCTAAACGATTTCGTGCTTTAGGATCTTTCAGGTTTCAAATTAACATCTCTAAAAGTTCTTAAGAGTCTTCACATACGAATGAGGCCTCAAATAACCATCTTTAGAAATCCTTAATAGACTTCAATGCACTCTTTGAGGAATTCAGCTTTTTTCATATTTGTGAACGATGTTTGTTTTTTATGAGATTTTGCATCATTCTCTTTGTAGTCTCTCTCACACACATTCTGCATATATTTTATATTATTGTGAGCGTGATCGTTTTAATTACATATTAGTAAGATCTCATGATCTAAGGTGAAATAGTGGAAATCGCCGTAGTTTAGCATAGATACATTGTAGTGGTTTGATCACATGTCCCATTTTTAAGACATAAAGTCATCATTCGCTAAGAAGGGAAACAATTTTCTATTAGAGGATTTTAAATTTTACCACGACATTCTATCCCACGTACTAACAATATCCACACAAGCCCGCTTGGTTTATCCATCAACAAACTTGTTTGGTAGAGTAAGTGTTGTCTCAAACTCTTTAGCAGAATTCAACGTAATCCTTACGCTTGCTTCGACTACACATGTTATAAGCGTACTAATTGAGGCAGTTATTCAAAACAAACTTAAGATTTTATGTTGAATAACTCAAACACAAGTCTTCGATTTTTATTTGTGTTTTCCTTTTTTAAGGTCTAGGTTCTTATAGTCATTATAACAATAGTTACTAATTACTATTACGATCAACAATTTTGTCAATTTAATTTAACTGAAATGCATTTGATACACGGTTAGTTGCAACTCTAAATGAATCTGCGGTTTAAAATCTTTCAAGTTTCAAATAAAAATCTTTAAAAGTTCTTGGGACTTCACATAACGAAGAGGCCTCAAATAACCATTTTTATAGTCTCTATTGGCTAGTTTAACTTAGATGCATCGTGGTGGTTAGACCATATGTTCCTTTTGTGAAATACAAACCATCTTTTGCCTACAAGGGAAACCATTTCCTACTAGAGGGTTATAAATTTTAACACGACATTCTATCCCAAACTATCCAAAAATAATAACTTTGTCGAAATCAAATTTATAAAGCGGGTCCACATATTAACAATCTCCACATAACGCGCTTAAACCGATTAACAAACTTGTTTGGTAGTGTAATAAGTGTTGTCTCAAATCTCCGCAGAATGCGACATAGTCCTTAATTCGTTTGCTTTTGTAACTGCCTCAAACACATGTTATAAGCATACTATTTGAGCCAATTATTGGAAGAAAACTGAAGATTTGTGGTAAATAGGCTCAAACACGTCTTCGACTTTTAATTTTGATGGTGTAAAATTAGGAGTTGGCAATCATCTTACAACTATTATGATTAATTGAGCCATAGCATGTGTGATCAAGATTTAATTCGTGCATCTTATACAAGAATCTATAACTATCTTATGATTAATTGAGCCATAGCATGTTTTGGTTGGACTATTTAACTCGTTTAGTTAAACATGTTGGCACGCTAACCCGTGTAGCTCATCTTTTGCAACACGGACCCAATTAACCTCAGTTAACCTGTTTACAACTTAATTAATACCCACAACTCGTTTGCCACATTTACCTAACTGGGTAAACGGGTTGTCTTCAAGTTACACAAAATTTTAACGAACTCTGTCAACCAAACGACTCTAAATCGTAAATCCATACTTCCAATTACACTACACCTGACAAGGCATTATTTCTGAGATCTATTCAGTTTCCTGATACATGTAATGTATGTATGGGTACAAGTCCACACCCATGTAACAAATAACAATATGATCAATATGAAAACAAAAAAACAAAAATATTACCCTAAACCTCAGCAACCCCTATTTTCATAATAATCCCTAATATTGAAACAAGTTCAAAACCAAGTAAATCTTCAATCTTTCATCACCTTCAATCAAGTGATCAACCATCTACCAAATTTGCGTTAGAAGTTAAAACGATGCTTTTGTGTGGCCATAGCCGTCACGGTGTGACTTCTGCCATTTCCATGCAACCTGCAAACTCTTTTCCAGATCAGTATACTTTGCTGACCACTTGAGTTCACGTAGTATTTTTGACGGGTCACTGTACACCTCAGCATAGTCACCGGGTCTACGTGGCAGATACTCTACTTTAATTGCCTCCCCTGTAGCCTTCTTACAAGCTTCCACAAATTCTTTAACTGATCTACCTGTTCAAACCAAAATAAAATATTATTAGCAAAATGACATGTTTAAAGTAACCAGGTTTACTTTTTATATGGGACTAGTGTCAGTTTTGATCTATTCATAAATGGGTCAATTGGGTATATTTTAACTTTTATTCATAGTTATTAAAAGGCCTCGCTTCTTGCGCTAGGCCCATTTTCTAGGCCAGGCCCAATATACGCGCTCCTAGTTCTTAGGTCCATGCTTCTTGAAGTTGACGATACCTCCATCGGTGGTGATGAAAGATCAAGAACAATAATCATTTGAAAGTTCACTATTTATTACTTTTTTAACTTTTGGTTCTTTACTTTGAACATTTTCTTATTCAAATTTTGAAATTACATTTGAATCTTGACTCCTCTAAAACATTTGGTACTAATTAGTAATTAGATGATACTAAATGTTATATAATAGCTTTTGTTTAGTTTATATAGAGAGTAGTAATATTTTTCTGATACATGATATATTTTAATTTTTTTATTTATGTTCGCTTTCTTTTTCTAAGGCCCTCACCTTTTTTACGCCTTGCGCCTAGGACCCAGGCGAGGTCTATGCGCCTAGAGCCTTTGATAAATATGCTTTTAATTTAATGGGTCTAATTATTGTTAAAACACATTAAATTAATGGAAATTTTTATGTATCACCTTAAAAGTTGGTATAATATTTATCATATTTACCTAACAAAAAATCACAATATCAAATATACTCATTTTTATGTTTATGACATTTCTAACCTTCCCTTAAAACTTGCATTTGAATGAGCGTATGGAATGCAAGGAGGACAAGAAGGGTAAAATGGTCATTTCATAAATTTTATTTTATAAAATGGGTGATTATAATTTAAGTATCTTTACTTCAGTATTTACTAATCATATTCCAAAACCGAACAAGAAATACTGTGCCTATCCAACCGTCTACAAAACAATTACCAGTTTTGACCAGAACATCTTGACCACTTACCCGCCCAATTTGACACCTCTAATATCAGTTTAAAATAACTACCTTTTCCTGTACCAATATTGTATATTCCAACATGCCCGGGTTTTGCATTCTCAAGTGCTTTTACATGTGCATCAACTAAATCAGTCACATCAATATAATCCCGTATGCACGTTCCATCCGGGGTTTTATAGTCGGTTCCTCGAACCTAAATCACATAATCAACATCAGAAAAAATCTATTTTCAACTATAATTAATTATCAGAAGGCATATTACCTTGAGCCCATTAGTAATCCCACGGGCCGCATCGAAGCACGCACCCGATATTCTTCCGTGTTCACGCAGTTCGGGTCTTGGTGCTTCACCTAATCTTCCATCCGGGTCTGACCCAATCACATTGAAGTACCTGGAATTTATTCAAGAACATTTTTAACATCCGATATATAAATATAATCAAGTCATGTTTAAATAAATTTTGTGACAAGTCAAACGTTCAAACCTTAAAATCATGAAGGCCATGTCCGAGTTCTTATGGAAATCCAGAATAATATCTTCAGACATTTTTTTGGCTTTCCCATATGGATTAATCGGGTTCTATATACACAACACAAAAACTAGAATTTAAGCAAGGCAACAAAATATTAGACTAAAAAAGTGAAGTTACGTATATGCCCTTGGTACCTGAGGAGTTTCTTCGGTAATCGGCATCTTCTTGGGCTCTCCATACGTAGCACAAGTGCTTGAATATATCAGAGTATTCACATTATGTGTTGCCATAGCTTCCAATACGACAAGGGTGTTCGATGTAATATTGTGATAATACCTGCATATTTAAAATAAGAGTAAATTACGCGGATGGTCCATGTGATTTGGTCCAAATCTTGAATATCATTCTTAAATTTAAAAAAGTTATGGATTTAGTCCCTAACCGCCTAGTTTTCTTTCATAAATGGTGCCCTTTTAAAAGTTATACTATAACCATTTTTACTGGTTTACTCTTTCAGAAATTACTGTTTAGCCCCTGTTTCTTGTTTTTGTTATTAGTATACATATAATTTTCTATTATTAATAATATGATAATATTATACTATTATTACTATTGTTATTATTATTACTCTTTATTATACTTCTGGGAAGTTAAAAGTATATTTATTAAGAAAATGATAATATAAAAGGCTACTTACTTTAAGGGATCAAGGGTACTCTCTCCAACATATGCAACCGCTGCAAAATGTATAACCGCGTCAAATGCATTTTCTGAAAACATTTTGTTTACGGATTTTGCGTCTCCTAAATCAGCATACATGAATTGAAGTCTTCCGGGTTCGGGAAACAGGTCTTGAAGAACTTTGACTGCGCCTATGTTTCCACGAGAGAGATTATCCTATAATATAAGTAAACAAAGTTAGTTTGTATTGTAGTTGAATATTAATGAAAGATTAATAAAGTAAAACATAGAGATATACCACTATAGTTACACGATAATTGTCTTTGAGAAGGCGCAGTGTAGCATGGGAACCAATATAACCGGCCCCTCCGGTTACTAAAACATGAGTAACTCCTGCTTCGGACCTAGAGAACTTCAAAGAAGAAACATATAAATATATCAAAAAATGATGAAAATTGACTTAAAATATTCAATCTTTATAAATTACCATTGACTTTCCGAATTAGTTATTGAACTTTGACTTTAGATGTTTAGTCAACTTTTCTCAATTTCAAGATTTATATAATATTTAATTACTAATATCAGTAGAGTTGTATGCGAATACACAGCTGGCAATAATGACCCATTCATTAAGAAATAGGTTGACTTGGATAAGTTTTTGTGTTAAATGGGTTGACTTGGGTAAACTTCAAGTGTTAGATGGGTTGATTTGTGTTAAAAAAAAGGTTTTGTTAAGATGGGTTGATTTGGGTTAAAATGGGTCACTCCTATGAAACCTGCTATAACTTAGAACGGGTCGAAATGAACCAACACCACCCACTGCCACCTACCGGTTGCTGCCGACACAGCCACCACAGTCCATGTTGCCACCATTAGCCGCAATAAAAACAAATATAGCAGGTGAACTTATTTTAAATACTTTTTTTTCTTCCTAAAATGACCCACCCTTTCTGAAGCCAACCAAATTTATACTTTTTTTATTTAAAAAAACCAGTTTTGCCCCAAACTGACCCGGGAATCCACCATATTGCAAGACTTATATGTTTAGTACAAAAGGGTAATATGGACAAAAAAACAACTAATCAGTCATATCAAACATAAACTCCATCTCAAAGAAACATATAGATTAATTCAACCATTCAAGCAAGTTTTCTACTTAAACACATATATTAAAATGGATTTGAATCTTCAAAATGTGACAAGAATCCAAGATTGTAAATTAAGAATACTTTTAAAGCAGATAAAGGGTTTATTTACTTACTGGGCTAGGAGTCCTGAAAGTAGGAGACTGTTTGAGCACAAAAATGCATAACGCGGTAAGCCCTAAAGCGAAAACAATCTTTTTTACAAACCCTTTTTTCTTTATGGGCTCTGCATGATCCGCACCTATAATTACAAAATACAAAAATCAACTTCAAAAACAGTAAAATCATCAAACTTATATAAAGATCATATAATAATAATAATGGAAATATTGAATGAATTTGTTACTATACCTCCTAAAGCATAAGACCTTGGAGGCCTTGGCTGACTTCTTGGCTTGTTCATTTAACTAGTGTTGACTAAATTCTGCATCAAATTCAAATCAAAAACTTAATATTAAACTGATTGCTGGTTAATATGAATCCCAAAAGGCTCGATTTTCAATCATATTTAATCAAAAAAGCCAAATCATAATCAAATTCTAATTCCTAAGATCTAACTAAATGTGTAAACGAGTCAAGCCGAGCCCAAGCTCGTGATTCGTTTGTTCAAGCTTGGGCTCGGCTCGTCTCGTTTAATAGTTATTAACTAATTTATATAGATTATTAATTATATGCATATATTTTGAGAAACCGTTCACGAGCCTAAGCTCGACTCAAGCTCGTGTACAGTACCTTAAACCGGCCAAAGCTCGATTCGTGCAATTTGAAATTAATATGTAGAAGTCCGAAAGACTTAAAACTTAAAAATACACTACGCCCATTAAAACGATGCTCGAGCTCGGACTCAATAATTAAACTAGCTTTTAATGAGCTCGGGCTCGTTTCGATCTTTTTATCGATCTGATCCCGAGCATCTCAGCTCATTTGCACCCCTAGATCTAACAAATTACTAATCAAAATACAAACATGCAATAAACGGAATCAAAATCAAATTCTAGAGCCGAGCCCGAACTCCGCTCGTCTCTAGCACTTTATCTAAAGCTCGAGCTCAGCTTGTGAGTTGTGTTTTCAAGCTCGAGATAGCCTCGACTCGGCTCGCTTATTATTTATTAACTAATTAGCTCGTTAAGTAGTTAAAACTTTAAAATACACCAGGAAAACTATCTTCCCATAGAAGGCTCATGCTCAGGCTCAATAACTAAGCTTAGGCTCAATAGTTAAAATAGCTTTTATTGAGCTTGGGCTCGTTTCGAGATTTTTATCAATCTGATCTCGAGTAGCTCGCGAGCATCTTCTGCGAGGCTCGATCTTTAATCAAATTGAATGAATAATAATATCAAGATTTTAAGATCTAACGAATTAGCAATGAAAACAGAACCATGCAATATAAGTAAAAGGGTTACCTGAGAAAAAGGATCTAGAAAAAGAGGGGTAAAATGGGAAATCCAGCCAATTTTGTTACAGTGTGAATGAAAACATGATGATAATATTATATATTTATAAGGAAATGAAATGGGCAGGTGATGTGATTGATTGTGAAATCCGAAAAGTGGTAATGTTAATTGCTGAATTAAGTAACAAGAATTGACGTAAAGAAGACAGAATGTGTTATAGAGAGAGAGACGTAGGATGAATGAAAGTGTTTAGGTTTGGTTTGTGGTTTAGGTTTTAGAAGGTGTGGGAATAGGAATCTCCGGTGATGCTGCCATCTGCCATGTTACAAGTCAAACTGGAAGATGGAGAAAAAGAATGTCTTCTCAACTCTAAACTTAAATAATTAAAATATATATATTTATTATTATATGGCTATGCCGACTAATTCTTTATTTGAAAATTTCCCAAAGTAGTAAGTTTTAACCACCATTTTTCAGTTTTAGCTGTGGATTTGAAATAGTCATTTTCTTCTAGTCGGGTTTGACAGAATTTTAACAGTGTTCGACAGATTTCGTTGACATGTAAAATCACGCCACGTGTCAACGTATTAATAGATTTGACGGAGTTCGTTAAAAAACTGTTATATCCGATGGAGTTTTTAATGTATCCGACGGAATTCTTCGTCTTCTACCTCCATAACAAACTTCTATCTCCATCTTTCTTATTTCTCCACAAAATCAAACAAATCCTAATCCTAGTGTAAATCTCTTACTTTTTCGAGAAGAAAACAACTTTAGTGTTTCACTCTAGTTAATTCAATATTCAAAACCCTCGAACTGAAAATCTATGGTTCGGCGGACAAATTTAATAGTCGGATCTGACAGAATGAACCCCACTGATGGTTGGTTAATTTGTATATATTTAAGTTCGTTTATTTATTAGTTTTAACTGTTTATTGTGGAAACTTCGATACTTCATACGTGTTTATTGTATTTCAGGGCATATACGTTAAACTACCTAATTTGGACCTGTACGAGCACGGGATGAAGACCCGGAATGATGTGTGATAGTGTGTGATCAAAACTGATGAATCTTGGTAAAAGTTGGTTTAGCATATCATTTGCTGAAAGCAGAGTATCATATGCTGAGCATAAGAAGGAGCGTACTATGCTGAAATAGAGTATCATACTCTAAAGTTAGAGTACCATTTGCTAGAGGTGCACAAATCGGTTTTTTTAAAAAAACCAGTTCGGTTAATAACCGGACCGGTTTTTCTTGGACTGGAAAAAAACCGGTTTTTAAATAACCGGACCGGTTTATTAACCGGTTTTTTTTGTGCAAAACTCGGACCGGTCTAACCGGTTAGGACCGGTTTAGAAACCGGTTAATAACCGGTTTTTTTAATTAACCGGTTTTTTTTAAAAAAATAACCGGCTAAAAACCGGTTTTTTTCATAATAACCGGTTTTAAAATTAACCGGTTTTTTCCATAACCGGTTCAGTAACCGGTTTTTTCTCTATAACTTGTAACCGATATACGAACCGGCGGTTACTAAACCGGTCAAACCGGTTTTTAAATAACCGGTTTTTGTAAAAACCGGTTTTCGGTTTAAACCGTTGAACCGGTTCACCAACCGGTTTTTTTGCCCATCTCTACAATTTGCTGAGCCAGGGTACCATTTGCTGAAACTAGAGTACCATATGCTAGACCAAAATAAACTACGGGATTCTTATTTTTGAAACCCTATATAAGGATAAAGTTAGGGTTTCATTAAGGGACTTCTGGCTGGCAGTTTACAGAGCTACAAGAGGGCGATTCCACTATTCCGATTCATACCGAGATCACATACATGTTCCATATCATCATAATTGAGGATTCCATGATGTCGATACTGGGCTAACTTCTCAGAATCATACCCGGGATGTAAAGTTTGTATTATTTTCAGTTTTCTCATGTAACTAAGAACGTTTATGTATAATTGTTTATGGTTAATCTATGATTATTGATGTTTAGTATTTCTGTGTTTTCAATCGGTTTAGGTTTACGTTGATCTGAACGATTAGTTACCAGTTGCTATAATAATTGATCATAGGACTGCTTGATCAGGTTGAATACGATAAAACATATGATTGCCCTTAACTGAGTCACACTGGCAGGGACTGTTTGATAACCAGTGTCGTGTGTAAAGCGATTATTGATGTCTAAGGTTTTGTCTAGTTGATCAGTCTGTAGTTAACCGTTAATGATTAATCTGTTAGGTTGCATGAGATTACTGTAAGTTACTTACTTGAAGTCCCGGGTGTGATTTTCTTTTATTAATTGATTGAAACTTGTTCACTTGTTCTTTGCTTAATTCTAAATTAAAACTAATTGCTTGTGTGATCAACACTAATATCTGATACTTCATAATATTATAAATCTGTGACACGATTACATTGACCACATACTCCTGGTGGATACGATACCTTATTTACCCTATCTACTTAGGTTATTTAGGTTTTTGCATGACTCAAATGACGGTCATCAAAATGGCGCCGTTGCCGGGGAGTTAGTGCGCTTAGTGTCTTTCGTGCTATTTGATTTTTGTTTTTATTTTAGTTAAAATTTAGTTTTAATTTTCAGTTTTAGTTTAAATTTTATTTATCTGTATTTTACGCGGGTTGTGTTACTGTGTAGATTACAGGTTTATGCGCACCCGCCAGTCGGGCCGACAGTCTCCGTTAGTTTACGAGCCCGAAATTGAGAGGTTAGCTCGGCAGAATCGAGTACAAAACAGAAACTCAGAGATGAAAGAACAAAACCAGAACCAGAACCAGAACAATAACCAAAACCAAGATCCACTTCCACAAACCAACATGTTTCACCCAGACAACATACCCGACCCACTAAACTTCAATAACTAGAATAACCAAAACAACCAAAATCACTCAGCTCGTGCTTCCAGAACCCGAAACCAAAACCGAAACCGAAACATAACCGAAACCTATTTGACCAAGCCGGACCATCTGCTCCAAATAATAACCCCAACCGCCGAGTTCGGATAAATCTCGATGATGTTCGACCGAGTATTCCGACAGAAGATGAAGACGAAGGGGATAATAATAATGGAATTGAAGGTTTGGAAATCGATGACGAGGTAGACAGATGGGTTAGAGGTAATCGGGCAGTCGAGCCCGAGAACGAGGGTTTTGAGCAAGAAGATGTGGGTTATGATAATTCGGATGAAGAGGTAGAGGAGCCGGTTAATCGAAGACGGGTTGAACCAGTTAACAGAAACGGAAGGGGTCGAGACAGGGTGAATCGGGCGGAACGACCCGAAAGAGTTCGTGGTATTCCGGTTAACCGGGGTGGTATGGGAAACCCCGGGGGGCTGAGGAGAAATTATATGGCCCCGGTTCATGGTGTTAATCGTCGGTTCAAACCGACTATCTCAGACGGAGCATCCCTGTTGGTTCCACAGGAACGAGTGTAGGGACAGCAAACTTTTAAGTCCCGGCCATCCTACATCAACATCGTTCCTCATTTCAACGGGATGGCTTCGGAAGACCCGCATTCACACTTAACTGATTTTTCGGCTATCTGCGGGACTATTGGTGACGGTACGTTTGATCAAGATGAAATCCGGTTGCGGTTATTCCAGTTCTCGTTAAAAGACAAAGCAAAATTATAGTTTAATTCGCTATCGATGCACAGTATCAGAAACTGGGCCGAGATGTACATAGAAATATACATCTTTTCAGCATCAAATAATCTCTAAAAACTGCAATTTCTATCTAATAACATAGCATAAAAGGCTACTTATTATAATAAAACGTAATTTCAGGTGAAACCAAACCTTAAACGAAGAAACAAGCAAAAAGACGAAGAAAAACAGAAGAAAACACAAGAAAACAAAGAAACACGCCCCCATGTCTCAAGAAACACGCCCCCATGCTTATGGAACAAGAAAAGACAAAATCTGAGAACAAAGCACGGGGCCGTGGACGGGAATGCAGAAAATACAAAGAAGAATTGAGAACATGTCACTAAAAAGCACGGGACCGTGTCTGCTAACCATGGGGCCGTTGCCAGCTCACACAAAAGACAAAACAAATCTGACACATGTCATAAAAATACACGGGGCCGTGCTCATCAAGCACGGGGCCGTGCCTCACCATCCAGATTGCCTATAAATAGTGGCTCATGTTGCATTCATCAAGTGTTCCTTGAAAAGAGTTCTATCCGGTTTTCTCTTATAAAAACACACACTAACACTCACATAGAAGATTTAGTGAAGAGTTTGAAGGCTTGGAGGTCATCACCATCAACCATCATCATCTATCATCATCATCATTAAGAAGGAAGCTTCATCTACATTTGGTTAGATTGTTCCAAGTTTAATCATGTATTTGTTATTATCATCCATCTTAATGTTTATCATCATGATCATTATGAGCTAAACTCCATTTACCATCTAAAATATATGAAGAAACTTTGTTTTACTTGATGATTATATAAAACATGTGGTTTAGTTTGGTAAAGTACATGGTTATCTTACAATTATCTTTTGATGAGAAATGTTTCACCATCTTAAAATACTAATTCAAAGTTGGTGATTGTCAATTATATTGGCAATCATTCATGATCGATTCATGTTTTTGAAAGATAGAAACACTTTGATACATTATCGAAACATGGATCCTTATATTGTACTTAGAAATGATGAGATATAAGTTATGATGTATTTCTCTAAATCTTGGTAATCCGAAAATGGCTTTGCTTAGGATATCAAATTAGTTAAAGAAGTCATATGTTAATGGAATGTGTAATTATAACCTACATAAATCAACCAAGGGGAGGTTGTGTGAGTTAACTACAACCACCCGAAGTTGTTAGAATTGGTATTTGAGAAATCGAAGTCAATTCTAATCATTCTACTTTACCAACTGCTTGTCTACTTAAATTGACATTCTTGGGGTAGCATGCTATTAAGCATAGGATGGACTTGAAAATATGCATGCTATTATTCATTATGTCATAGAATATGTTCACTCCAAAATAAGGATCATAATTCTATCATATATTATTAGGACAAGTCTATCATATGTTTAACTATTAATCATCAAGGAACAATGGAGTGGATTCTAGATATTAGATGGTAACCTTCGCATAATTGAATAACTCGTTTAGAATCTCTTGTCTTGGTCACTTATATATTATATATATAAGTATTTACATTTTATAAAAAGTTCAAAAATTAACCCCAAAATAATTAAAACCTCCGATTAAAGTAAAACAACGATTTATTATTAAAAACCTTTGTGTCCACGGATCGATACTTAGTTCTTACCAATACTATTCTACATATACGATAGGTACACTTGCCTATTTTGTGTGTGTTTAGTCTTTGTAGAAATCACTTTTATAAATTTAAAACACGAACTTGTGCAAAAGCTAAAAAGCAAATCATTCCATCCTTTTATATTTTATACCACCTATCACAATTTATACCACACGCACGCACACATCAGTAGCCCGGGAGGACGAGTGGGGTCTCGTGAGGGTTTATAGTGAACTACACCCACAAAGTTCGGTTACAACATAATATACACGTACCTGGATTAACCACAACAAAATGAGCATGAAAGCACTTTGGGTCGCTTAACTGAAACCTCATTTTCGGAAATAAAACTTTACCGAACGCATCAAAATCCCAACATTTCTTGTGGTGCGGTATCCCCACACTTAGCTTTTGCTATGATGGTACGCTTGAAATACAATTAGTAATATAAAAAAAATGCAAACTTAAAAAAAATACAAAATGTACAAATACCACCCTTTTGTCAATTTTATGACATTCAAGGTGGGCGTCTGGCCTGCCCCCGTGCAGCCTTCTCGTTACATGCACGATCCTCAAGAGATTCCTTCCAACCTTTTGGCACGCCATGATCCTGCCATTTTTCATTTACTTCTGGCGGTTTCTTTACCTCTTTCTTTTTCGTCTTCTTTCCTTTTCTTGTAGTTACTTCCTCACCATCTCTAACTCCATGCAACATAGCATTCCATCCTTTCACATTCATGCTACTCCTTAGCTCTTTTCTGTTAGTCACAAAACATTTCTCTTTTGGGTGATCCTTTCTCAAGGATTCACACTTGTCAACAACATGGTTAGTAGCATTTTCAAACAATGGTAACCGTTTATCACGATCTCCACACTTAATTTCCAATATCCCATTAGCACAATTAATCACCGCATGTTCTGTGGCAAGGAATGGCCTACCCAATATGACTTATGGTTGTGTATTATTCACACGTTTAGCATAGTCAAGTACAAAAAAGTCAACTGGGTAGAAAAATTCCTCCACTTGAACCATTACATTAGTCACCATGCTCCGGGGAAGTGTATGAGTTTGGTCCACCAACACCACGGTGGTGTTTACCCTTTCTAATGGGCCAAATTCATACTGATCATATAAACTACCGGGCATGATACTAACACATGCTTCAAGATCTAGAAGTGCCCGATTAGTTTTAAATTTCCCAATTTGAATTGATAAAAGCGGCACTCCTGGGTCTTGGAGTTTACTTGAGGTGGTATTATTCTCCACCTCCTCATTTCTCATGTTGGTCAATTTACCATTTAAACATTTTTCACATGTGCAATTTTCACAACAAGACATTTCATATGTTTTTGGTTCTGATTCATTTTGGAAAATTGATTCATTTTGACCGACACAATCACTCTCATCACTAGTATCTTCCACCACCTCCTCAACAAACTTTGGTGGTGAATCCACTTCAACACTAGAAATTTCAAAATGAGGTAAAAGACCTACAGCATTGATGTGCACATTGTTTCCCTTCTTGGAGCATGAGCAGTAATGGTTCGGGTTGACTGTAGTATCACTCGGGAGTTGACCTGTACTCTTTTGCAACTTTGCCATATCTGCTGCGAGCTGACCAATTTGCTTTGACATTGCCCCTGCTGACTTATCATGTAACTCAAACTGTTTCTTCGTTTCAGCCTTATAATCTGTCATAAACTTCATCAATGCATCCAACTTTGAGTGCACCGATTCGTCCGCATTTCCCGAGGACCCCCTCTGCTGGTCCTGATTACCCGATGAATTTCCACCCCGGTTACCATCTCTATTATACCCCGATTTTGATCATACGAACCTTGCTGCTGCTGATAACCGCCATGGTGGTAATTACCCTG